>NC_135075.1:27628121-27818121 GCF_051107435.1 Chaetodon auriga
GAATGCAAGAGGAAAAGTGTGTTCTGTGCATTTTTGCAGAATTGTGTTCCTGTAAGGAGAATATGTTGCGTAACTGATGGTGTGTGTCTGTGTGTGTGTGTGTGTGTGTGTGTGTGTGTGTGTGTGTGTGTGCGTGTTTCTCACATGTCCACAGGTAACACGTATAATAAAGTGGGTCACAGACTGAGGTTTATTTCAGGTATTATCTCATATGACAGCAGTACTGGCATGTTTTAATGAGCGCGGCTCCACAGAGAGACTAAATCTGGAACCTGCACTGGAAACCTTTAAGTGGTAATCCTAAGGATCCTTTTTTTTTGAGGGGGCGGAGATGTATGGTCTTGGTCTGTGCTGCTAAGCGCTCATTACTATTTTGCTGTGGTTTCCTTGCACTGCATTTAGCAGAGATCACCTGTCAATCAAAGAGTGTAGGGTGTAGGTGGTGCAGTTACATGTTTCTCCCTGGACTTTCTGTCACTTTGGCTGAGTTGTGGTGTGTGTTGGTCTTTTAATCTATCCTGACTAGACTTGTTATATTTACTGCAGACAAACCAGAAGCATAAATATTCTGATGCACCATGATGCAATTTTTTTTTTCCCTTAAAAAATGGAGCTCAAAAAAGATGCCAGGCAAACAATAGTCAATATCTTCACTGACTGCCATGAATTATCATATAAAAGCTGGTATTCAATAATGGCCTGGGGAGCACCAGCAGATAAAGGCACTCATACGCTGCCGGTAAAGCACTGAGGGGGGTGACATTACTTGTTGCTAACAACAATGGCAGTCCATGGGTACAACATGCAGGTCCAGGCCACACTCGGAGCTTCTTTTTTTAATAGAAATACCTGTTTGATCCACCTCGTTCCCTGACTGATGTTTAGCTGCCGTCAGTGAAACAGGAAGCATTGAGTTAAACTGATGGCAGTTTAAGAAAAATGTGCATTGTGTATGTACATTTTGTTTAGTTTACCAGCTGTTCATTTGTGTATTTTGATCAGGATTATTCGACACCAGGAGACAAACAAATTTGATGATGTTTATTTTCAAATGTTAAAAGAGTTTTGTTCACATGAGTTGTCTGGATGAAACACCAGATTGTGTTGAGAATCAGGCATTTTTCAGTATTTTGAGTTCAAGATCAACATCAACATCAGAATAAGGACCTACAGCTCAACGAGGACAAAGTGACAGCTGTGTTGTCTGCAAACTTCAAGAGTTTAACAGACGGGTCTCCTGAGGTGCATTTGTTGGTGTAGAGGGACAAGAGCAGCGGGGAGAGCGCACATCCCTGGGGGGCTTCAGTGCTGATGGTCCAGGTGCTGGATGTGATTTTCCCCAGCCTCACCTGCTGCTTCCTGTCTGTCAGGAAGTTTGTCATCCACTGACAGGTGGAGGCTGGCACAGTGAGCTGGCTGAGTTTTGAGTGGAGGATTTCTGGGATGATGGTATTGAACGTCAAGTCCACAAACAGGATCCTTGTCCCCGGGTGGTCAAGGTGCTGCAGGATGTAGTTCAGTTCCATATTAACTGCGTCCTCCAGTGGCCTCTGTGTCCAGTAGGCAAGTTGCAGGGGGTCCACCAGGGGGCCTGTGATGACTTTCAGTCAACACCAGTGGCCACCATCCTCAGGGCTGCAGGTCTGTAGTCATTTAAACCTGAGATGGAGTTATTATTAATATTATGGAGTCTTTGAAGCATGAGGGAACTTCACACAGCTCCAGTGACTTGTTGAAAATGTCAGCTGACAGACCTTCAGACAGGAGGGGGACTCACGGTCTGGACCTGACGCCTTCCCATAACGTCAAACATAACGGTTAAAATCAAGCATTTTCCAAACTTTCAAGACTTTGTACAAACCCTGTAGCGCACGTGGCTGCATATAGTTAAGAGTCACTGAGGACTGGTGACGCATAGATAGATTTTATTGCTTTGGTTTGGAGGACTTGTTTCATTCTTCTACATTCATACATTTTTGAATAGTTAACTACTTGCACCACTGGTTGAAAATGATGCTATCAGTCATTTTGTAGTCGTCTGCCACACATTTTCAATGCAGCTTTAAATGTCATTGTAAAGATGATACAATTCAAAGGCAGGGTACCAGGATGAAAAACATCTGCAGTAGTTTATGCACGCAGTATCATTGTGGTGTAAATCTATATGGATCACACCATGATACATCTGCAACAAAATCATAAAGATACTCACATCTGCAATGAACGAGCAGCGGTGGGACTGAAGGCTAGCACATTCAGCATGTTAACCGTGATCGAGGCATGAGCTGATCCGCACAGGACTGAGAAGTTATTTTGCCTTAAATGCTTCGTATATTCACCTGAGAGATGAAAGAAAAATCTTCAATATTTCCAGCTCGCAGAGGATCAAGTCAGTAAAAGGTGTAATTTTAACGCAGGCAAAATGCATGTCATTATTTCCATAACAGTTTATGCATGCCGAGATTTTCTTTGACAGTGTCAGATTTTGAGCTTTGAATATTTTTTTTCCTTCCATACAAGCTAATGGGGTTTCTCCTGTATTTACAGAGCTAACTGTGTTCAGCTATCACGTGGAAAATAATGTGATATTGAGGAATAATCACTGTAACATTGATACCAGTATATATGTATAAAATACCAAAAAGGAAAACCAGGGTGGAGCATCAGTTGCAGATACATCCAGTATGAGAAAAATGCAAATCATATCTTATATCCTTCACAATCACGACCGATCAAGTAACTGAGATCGCTCTCCAGCACATCACCAAAACACCAAATGAGTGAATACAGAGTTCCAGAGACTCGATGTGAAGGAGCAGCGAAGCAGCTCTACAGGCTCACACCTTACTAAGACTGCGTTCATACAGAGAGCTGAAAAAACGCAGCACCCTCTTTATTTGAATGGGACTGCTGTGGTGATGAAGAGGAGTTGCCCACACAAAGGCCACCTGGTATAAAAGTTCAACATGACTCAACTCCAGAGCAGTGAAATCCTTCCTCATGAGACTCTAAGCTGCTGTGTTTGCTTCCCATAAACCTTCAACATCATGGCCGTATCACCCAAATACCCACACCAACTCCTCCGTGTTTTTCTGAAGTCTGAGTGCCTGGTACAAAGCTTGTGTCATATTCTTTACCTTTAATTTGTCTCCCAGTGGGATTTTTTGGCTATTTCTGACAGTCACTTTATCAGAAAATGGAAATCTTTAGTTTTGTTTGTTCTTAAAGTACAATTTTAGACATGACAAACCATGAGATTACCCATAAAAGTAGTCTCAAAGTGATTTGCTTATAATGATTGTAATAAATTATATTAAATTATAATGAAAATATTAAGAATTAACTTTACATACAAACTTTGAATACAACTCAATGATTTGGTCAAATTCTATTTTACACCTCATCATCTGTTTCATCAAGCAAAGACTCAAGTTAATAAAGTTATGATAACTCATAAATTCCCATCCCTAAGACACATGTCAAATCTCCCCTAAAACCGTCTCCTCTTCATCTTCATCGTCACAGGAGCTACAGGGGGGAGATGAAGGAACGATGCCTTCAATGAAACCTTTCCCTCAACCTCTCTCACACTTTCAGTGCCATCACTTGACACACGTCACTCGTTCTTAGAACAAAAATCACATCTCTGCACTCACCCTGACCTCCCTCTATATCTCCCTCTTCAACGATATTGAATGTTGCCCCTCCTCATCATCTCTGCTTCATCCTTCTCTTGATGTCTAGTGGAAGAAACCCCTGTG
The DNA here is from genome assembly GCF_051107435.1 of Chaetodon auriga. Lineage (NCBI taxonomy): Eukaryota > Metazoa > Chordata > Actinopteri > Chaetodontiformes > Chaetodontidae > Chaetodon > Chaetodon auriga. The sequence goes on from NC_135075.1 coordinate 27,631,883, forward strand.
ACCGGGCTGACATCCATCTGGTTTCCCTCCAGGACAACAAGTGTTTCTGATTGCTGGGATGGAAGAGAGACGGAGAGAGAGAAACAGGGAGGACAGAAAGAGAAGGACAGAGAAAATATGGACGGGGCAAACGACAGCGAAAGGACTGAAGACAGTAAAGAAAGGCTTCAAGTAAAAACAAGAAGAATAAGAAAACGTTAGACTTTCTCTGTCCCTCCTTTTCCCTCTCGCCGTCCTCATCCCTCCATCCTGATGAACGTGGCGAGCTGCCCCTTGTAAGCAGTTAGGAAGCTGCAATCTGTCATAACACTCATTAATGTCTACCTCCAACGCTCTGAGACAGAGAGAGGGATGAGAACAGAGGAAAGAGGAGGAGAGAAGAGGGAAGAGAGGTGGCGATGAAAGGCAGAAGGGAAGGGAAGAGAGGGAAGAACGTGACAAGGGAGGATGAGAAGAGGGAAAGAGGAAATGAGAGGAGGAGGGGAGGGAGGGAGGGAGGGAGGGAGGGAGAAACCAGGAGGAAAAAGTTCACTTATCATCTTTCTCCCTCCTGGTTTCTCATCTCTCCTCTCATTCATTCATCCATTCATTCATTCATGTTCTTCTTTCTTTATTTACCTCCTCTTCCTCTTCATCCCTCTTTCTATTTCTTTTTCTTCTGTTTGATTTAACTGTCTCTCATTCCTAAAAGCGTCTCCTTCCCTCACCCCATCCCTCCATTCCCCCGTCTGCTCCTCTCCCTCTCCCTCGCCATCACCTTTTCTCCCTCCCCTCCTCTCTCTGTCCTCCCTTTCTTCTCACCCATGTCTGCTGCTTCCCTTCGGCCTCCTCTACATCCAGTTAAAACCAGTTGCTGTGTATTCTGACTAAATGGACTGGGCCGGCCTTTGTGTTTTCCCTTATCAGTCTGAGCTGCAGCTGACTGCGTGCCATCCAGCCGCTCTGTGCTGGCGTTCAGCACTCAGCAGATGCCAGCGCAGGGAAGTCACACCTTAGTGTGACAATGCCGCCCCCTATTGGCAACCGGAAATACAGCAGCCCCTGCGTGCAGAGGAGAGGAGGCGTACAGAGCAGTGATGTTTCCAGGTGTTAGTTGGAGGATTTTTTGACTTCAGATATGAAACTGATCATCAGGCAGCAGCACTGCTGGTGTTTTTAAACCTGTATCATAGTTTACATCACAGCCACTGGTTGCATGTTATTTATAGGTTTATTGTTTTATTTATGAAGCATTTTTTATTTTCTTTCATTAATGTTTATTTGACTTTTCACAGTATTTTATCCATATTTTACTCTCTATTCAATTTGAGTGCTTACAGGACACTTCTAGACAAAATCTAGCCGGTACTTCGACACAACCTGCAGTATACAGGTTTTAACATTGGGGTATGCTTTAAAAAATGTCCACCCACACAAACTCTGCCCTCTGACATTGACCTTTGACACTCACATACCTGTGGGGTGGATCGTGTCCAGAAAAGGAAAGAGGTTTGAAGCCTCAAACCTTTACCGGCACAGAGAGGCGAGCTTCTCATGCTGCTGTTACACATGTGTTAGCATCGTGCAGCCGGAGACGGAGCAGAAATACATATATGTGTGTATTACTTTATCAGACTTTAAAGCACAATGAGGATGATTTGCATCTATAAGTTTTACTACGATTTGGGTCCTGTTGTAGTTTGTAGTTTTGGCTGTTGTTGGACACTAAAAATAAACAGTCATTGTCTGCAGTGACGTCATTAAGTCCAATGGGGCTGAATGAGGAATTATTAATGACATGTCAAGCGTGCCCACTTTCGGTCTTACCTCCAAATGAAGTGGTTTAGATCATGTAAATTATCTTTCTAGTCACCTGACTGCTTGTGTTTCTTGCCCCACCTGACTGAGATGCCACTTTCCCAGATCTTAGCAACGACTGTCACAAGTAAAATCTTAGAAAAAAATGAGACTCTGGTCGAAATAAACCAGAACTGTCCTTTAACTCGGCATACTGTGATTTGCTATTTTTCTGCTCTCTCTCTTACTTTCCAGCCCAGTGTGACATGACTCCAACATGTCATTATCTCTATGGTTCATACTGTAAGTTTTATCCATCAGTGCAAAGACATGCTGTGTTCACATGATCTCTGCTGAGGACTCCTCCTCCTCCTCTGTCCATCCTCCTGTGGGAGGTCAGAGGTCAGCTGCAGAACGGCAGCCCGACACCATTTGGCAACATATATTTCAGTTCTAAAATATTAAAACAGTTAAACTCGATCTAGATATGGAGACGAGATAGACTGAAAACAATAAGCAAAGGTGCACAGAGACAACGCAGTTCACAGCACAGAGAGGGTTTCTGAGTTCCACTTTTACAATAGTTTGTTCTCAAATTCTCTGTCTGCTTTTATCTTCATCGAAAGAGCTTCAACAACACAGATACAACCAAACCAGACAGCATCCAGCCTGAGGTGTTACTTTTTAGTTATGAAAGGAAAAGGAGACCCAGAATTAAAGATCAAAATCTAGAGCAAGAGATTGCAAGATTACGCTTTTGATTACTTTGGCACCTCCCCACCTACACACCCTCGTTCCCTACTTTGATACCCTGAGCTCCTCCACCTCCACCTCCACCTCCTCCTCCTCCTCCTGTTCTCACTTTGGTTTTCATTGTTGTGAAGCCCTTACACATCAGTTCCAACTGGGTCAGATATGAGAGATGGAGCGGAGTGGGGAGAAGTAGTATCTCTTTCAGCAACTCTTGTTGCTTTTGTGTCGCATCTACTTGTTCATGTCAGCTGTCATCTCTCATCTGACACAACAACCTGATGTCTCACATTACCACACAAACACAGAACATAAACAGAACTGAGAGATGAGAGTGTGTGTGTGTGTGTGTGTGTGTGTGTGTGTGTGTGTGTGTGTGTGTGTGCATGCACAGAGAGGCCTCTATTTTCAAGAGTGGGATAGAAAGTGCAGTTTAATGCATTTTGCTCAGTGTGTTGTTGGTGTGCCAGTGCACTTCTTAGTGTTACAGGCACCAGGTAGATACTGTATGTCAGCAGGTAGAAACCTGGGCCCGTATCATGATGAGGTTGAGATTCCAATGAGGAATTTGTAAATGGAAACTAAGGTACAGAGGTGCAAGTCTGAGTGTACAGCAGCCATCGTGCTGCCCTGAAGTTTATGTTGGAAATCTGACCACCGTGGTCATCATGTGCACATCATTGGGCATCATAATGACCCACTCAGTAACCACATTTGCAAAAATTATAATGAGATGGATACAATAAACTAAGAAGACAAAAAAGGGGTAAGCACCTACAGCCATGCTCTGTGAGGTTGGCTATAGATAGCTAAATGCTAATTTCAGCATGCTCACAATGACAATTCTAATATGCAGATCTTACATAGGTTAAATATTCACCATTTTCACCATCTTTGTTAGCACGTTAGCATGCTAACATTTGCTAATTAGCACCAAACACTAATTACAGCTGAGAGTGAAGGGAATGCCATTACTTTTACAAGTTAGATGAAAACCACCAAAGAGAGAGAGAGAGCAGGAAAGTTTGTACCAAATTTCACAGCAATGCAGTAACTCAATGGCAGAAAAGTCTGGGAACCACCAAAATAATCTAGGAACCATGAATGTTTGTACAAACACTGTGGATGTTGAGATGTTTCACAGGATAAGTGAAAACGAAAGAGGAACAGGTGGAGATCATGAAAGTCACTGAGATTCATCCTCTTAGCAACATGAATGTCTGTATAAAAGTTCATGGCAGTCCAACCAATAGTTATTAAGACACACCAGTCTGGATCATGGAGGACTGACGGACTGATATTGACATACAGAGGATTAAAAGCCTTAAAAGTAAAACTGGAAGAGAGGAGAAAAAAGAAAGAGAGGCAGATAAATCAAGAGATATTTGGAAAGTGTCAGAATAAGAAGAAAAAAAATGTGATGAAGATGAGAAAAGAAGTGGAATTGAAAGAGAATTGCATATGAAGTCAGAATTAGCCTACAGAGTCTTTCAGCTCATTCAAACAACAGAGAGAGAGGTGGAGCACAACATCAAATATTAACTATAATATGAAATATTCAATGGCAGGAATCAAAGATGCTTCATGCACACACAGACACACACGCGTGACGCTGCGGCCGTAAAGCACTTCGTGATTTCCGTGAGATCGACAAGCACTTTCACTCGTTCCCCCTCCTCCATCACTCTTCCACTCGTCTCTGTGCTAATTCCACATCATGTTAGGCCACTTTTTATTTTCAGAAAGATCTCAGCATCGCATTATCTCCGAGCCTAGCTGGCCTTGCATACTAGCCTAGCGTCTTGTCACCCATAGCTAGCGTAAACTCGCTAATTGTGCTATACTTGGTGTTAACTACCTTCGACCACAAGCTTGACATTAGGCCTGTTAGTGTAGCACTAGCATCACCTCATCAGCACGAGATGCAGAGTTTATTAGTGGTATAGGAAGCAGGAGCAAGTAAGCAGTTGTGTGTTTTGACCCTCACTAGCCCTGCCGTGTTGGCCTGTGCGCCCCCAACATGTTTAAACACTGCATGCTAGTAATAGGAGACCATTACCCACAATGTTAGATTAGCTTTGCCAGCCACTGCCTCCGAAGCTAAGCTGAGGGTGCTGGCATCACGTAGTGAGAATCAGGGAACTCAGGCGCACAACACCACTAGCTTTAGCAACGTCGTAATCCATGTCTGGACTAGTAACATCAGGGTGAAGCGGTCAGTGATCAGTAAAATCCGGACCAGGATGTTCGAGTTTGACAGAAAGATGAGTCAGCATCAATTAACTGTCTCTGCTCTCTTACCCGTAGGCTTACTTCACTGAACCGCGGCCTGGCTTGTTGTTAGCGTGAGCAGGGATTTGGTTTTGTTGATAACTGGCGTTCTTTCTGGGCTCCGATCTGCTAGAAATCTGTCTGGAATAGACGCCGCTGTTTTATCTAGGAACATAGACGTGTCTGAGCTCTGCAGCGTACAGGCGTCTTGATACCACTAAAGTAAAAATAGTGAAAGTGAAGATGTTTTATCTGGATTGGACAGTTTTGAGGTATTACATGACTGCTATGTCACAGCAAATACAAAACAATGAAAAACTGTTCATAAAATGGAAAGAACGGGTGGAGGAAGAGGAAGATAGATGCTCAGAAAACAGTCATAGTCCTCTCGTCTTTCCATCCTCTGCATCTTTTCTCTCCTCTTTCTACATCATTCTCCTAAAACGTTCTCTTTGTTGTTTTGCTTCCAACTTTGAACACATTTCCTCCCCCTCGTCCTCCCCCCTCCTCCATCCTCTCTTTCCCTTCCCTTTTTCTGCCTTCTCACCCTTCAGTTGCGTCTTCCTTTCCTTTCCTTATCTCCTGTGTCCTCCTCTCCTGTCCTCTCATTTCCTCTCATCCCACTCCATCCCTTTTTCTCCTCAGAGATTTTCTCCCACAGGAGGCGGCAGCAGCTAATCCCAGAAAGCTGTTTTTGAAAGGCGACGGAGAAGCAGCGGCCTCCCCCTTCAAAACACCCACAACCCTAACGCCATCTCCTCTCCCTCATTTCCTTCATTCCTGTTTGATTGCTAATAAAACGCACACTCTCTGCTTTGTATTTATTATCATCATCCTCTCTCCTGACCAGTCGACCGGAGTCATTGCAGAGCTCTTTTTCTGTGTGTGTGTGTGTGTGTGTGTGTGTGTGTGTTTGCTGGGGCGGCACTCTGGGATCGCTGCTATGAGAAGCTGGACGTATAGCACCGAGTGGGCAGAGGAAGCTCGCTCAAGCCTGGAGCTATAATGAGGCCTTGTAATAAACAGATAACGCTGTTTGATTCTGCACTGCTCCTCCATCTCAACCAGCTAATGCTCCCTCTTTTTAATTTTAATTGCACTATCCCACTTGGCAAAACTGCTCATTTTCTTAGAAGAAAAAAAAAAAAAAGAAACAGCAAACGTCTCCCATGGCGGCAGAGAACAAAGCAAAAACAGGCTTCTGGCTTGCCTTTCGTTTCATGTTTTAATAAACTCATAAAAAGAAATATTTTGAGTCTAACAACAGGGAGACATATTGCCTCCCAGTGTAGGAGAATCTCCTCGGCATGAAATTGTTAAATGTGCTCTAAATAAGGTGGCAATGAAACGTAAAATGACTGGCTGGTATCAGCGGTGGGCTGGGAAGACGGAGGGAATGGCTCAGGCGGATTCTGAAGGAGGTGATAAGGAGGATTGGTTGGGAAGGGATGAAGAGGAGATGAGAGGGTGATGAGAAAGGAGGCAGAGGGGGGGAGAGAAAAGTGTAGAGGAAGGAAGGAAGGGAAGGAAAACAAGGGTGGGGAGGAGAATGGACAGGGAATACGTGAACTGAGGGAAATTAGGATAGGAGGCTAGAGATGAGATGGAAAAAAGATGAGAAGGTGGAAAGGGAAAAAAGGGGAGTAAAAGGGGAGATTGGAGCAGGTAAGCATCGAGGCAGGGATAAGAAGAATAGAATACTGGTGAAAAACAGAGAAAAGAGGGAAAAGGAAATGGCAAATTGATAAGCAGGAAGTAAAAATGATGAGAGAAGATCAAGGAAGCTCAGGTAAAAGAGGAACAATGGAGGAGAGCAGGAGAAAAGTACAAACTGGATTAGAGAGGAGGTGAGAGAAAATAAGCAGAGACCAGAGCTTGGGAGGAGAGAAGGAGAGTAAAAACGGAGGAAAAGGGAAGAGAAGGGAGGCAGGAGAAGGTGAGGAGATATAGCAGGATTGGAGGAGTATATAGCGAACACAATGGATTTGGATGGCAGAGTTAGAGACCTCCAAATCCCCTGAAGAAAACAACACAGTGAGGCAGAGAAAGACAGAGCCCTGCATGAGGGGAGATAGAGGTAAACCACACTGGATCCTCACTCACAGCCAGAACCAGCCCACATTTTGTGCACTCTCCCTGGCCCCCGAACCAGCCACGTTACCCCGCGCTGCCTTCCAAAAGCACACACCATGCAGGGGCTGCGTAATCCAAATTTCAAAGGCATGTAATTAGAAGAGTTAAATTGGGAGCGGGAACTGTTGTGTGTCGTGCGAGGCGGGCGCTTATTTAGAAAATGCCAAATCGCCTCATGTTGTAAAGTTGCAAACCAGATTTTGTAGAGCACAACATTTCCATTACTGCCTGTACTGTGAAATCCTGGAAGAAAAACAGCTTGAAAAACTATGTTTCTACATAAAATTCTATGTTTTTATGAGCTTGAGTCTGTGGAATTACGATATGAAATTAATCTCAGCAATCCAATGATGTAAACTGGCAGTATGACGTAAATTACCACTTCGCTCGAACTGCTGCTTTTCTTACCTGCACTGAGAATTCACCTCAGCGAGGCACCGAACTGGCCAAAGAAGGCAGGTGTGTACATCATCACTGACAGCTGACATGTTTTAATGGATTTGCAAAGGATTAATCAATTTGCAATGTGGAATTTGTGGATTTCAGGCATTGAGAGTTGCTGCATTAAAGGTCCTTTGATTCATTTTGTTGCTACTAAACAGTTTGGAATTGAATATTCACTGTGTCAAACTCAAAGAAAAAAGGAAAATTCATGAGCATCGTAGTGCAGTTCGTAGTACAGGTGTACTATGTCACCTGCGTTTGGGAAATACACTTGAATATACTTCAAATTTACACTTTAATTAAGCGTTGTAAAAGGACTTAAAAGTACATTTTGTTATTATTGCAAGTATTTGTAATTTAGTACATTTTCTAAAAGTATTCACTTTTTAACACTTTCTAAAAGTATTTTTATGTACAATTTAGAATATACTTACATTAAAAAGTGCTTTGAAATACCACTTCATGCACTGCAGAATTAGTACATTCATTTTAATAAATGTTAGTAGAACTTGATGATATTTATTTAGAAGTACACTTTTTCTAAGTATATGTCAAACATACTTTAGATTGAGCACAATAAAGTAAAAGTGTACTTGTAATGACTTTTCTCTACTTGAATTATATTTCTAATACAGAAAAGTGTACTACTGTTTGCCCTGGGGTAACATAAACTGACAGTATCGTGTCCAGAACACTTCTGTGTGGAAGAAGACAGTGAAACTGAACTTTAAAATGGGAACCTACAGAGAGAAAATACTGGAACCAGTAGCTGCTCCATCATGGAATGACACTGAAACACAAAATTATTGGGCAGGATTGCACAGCTAATTAAGATGTCCAGCTAAAAGCAAAAGGCTCCCATACAAGTGTAAAAAACCAAATCTGAGTTGTATCTCCTCACTGTCCTGTTTGTCCAAACAAAGCTGCAACCAGACCAAAGATCTAATCAGCCAAAGTAATTTAAAACACCGGTGTGGTTGTGCAAAGTCCTCAATGTTTAACTGGTCGTAAAACCAGTGCCCAAATAATTTAGTCCCATCTTTACCCAGAAAAGGAGCTCACTGCTGATTATTTAACCGCTCCATATTCCATTTCTCCACACTGTGTGTCTGCTGGACACGTTTTATCATCATCAGCACACCAGCCTGCGCTGTCAGCCTGCCTTTTTTAGCAGCGGACATGTTGCTGCTTTCACATTACGTCAACTCTCAAAGAAACAACTGGATTATTTAATGCGAAACAGCTAAAGTGGAAAGCAAACTGGTGCAGTTATGGAGAAATATACATGTAGAGAAATTTGGTTTAAAAACAAGACAATAAAATCAGTTATGTGGATATATTATGCATGAGTGTCCATGAAGAACATATATGAACAAATGTGAGTGGAGGTGAAGTTATTTTTGCTTTGTGTGTGTTTGTATGTGTGTGTGTGTGTGTGTGTGTGTGTGTGTGTGTGCTTTGCGGGTCACGTACACATCGCTTTACATTTTAAACGAATGCATAATGTATGAGTGACTTTGTTTTCTCACCTCGTGGTTGTAGAGGCCATCTCACTGTTGCTTTGAACAGGAAAAATCTGTTTACCGATTTACAATTTAAATAGATTTAAAGGCCATCAGGCTATTATGGCCACATCATTCCACACTGTGTTTTGTAGCAGTAGCAGCATAGGGTGCTTAAGTAAAGTAAAAATACATTCATATGCATATTCTCATGTCGTGCAGTGAAAGTTGCAGCTGGTATCAAACTGTAGAGAAACAAACTGGAGTAATTGCCTTTGGCTATGGGCATGTTTCCTGATACACAACAACGCAGTAGTGGGTGACTGTGATATTTACAATAAGTCATGTGTTTCTCATTTCCTTTAGTTTTAAAACAGATGAAAAAAGAAGGAATAAAAAAAGTAGTAGTGAGTATAAACAATGATTCTGAGCATGGCTCTGCAAAAGCTCAGACCTCAGCACCAGAAGATCCATCAAACCCTCTCACCAAACATATCCGTCAGCAGAGGGGCCTGTCTCCTGTGGGCTGTGCTTTGAAGCAGGTCCTTCAGCAGCTGAAGCTCCCAGCATTACCATTTTTAATGTGAAACATCTCATTTACGAGATGTGGCAAGACGAAGAGCTACAGTACATGTCTGCAGCTAATATGACTCCTCCTCAGCTGACATTATATTTAGAGCGCACAGCCCCAGCACTTGGAACACAGAGCTCTTTATTTGGCTCTGAATTGGCTCCATGAACACACTCATCAACACACAAACCCACCTGCGAACAAACCGAGAGGTCCAAACAAGCACAAACCTACCTGGAAGTCTGGACGTGAGTCATGCAGAGAACACATACAGTACAAGCATGCATTACAGCACACATACACACACACACACCACGCTACTTTCTGCCCACATAATATTCATATATCTATGTACACAGATATGAGAGAGGTGCAAATGTGTGAAGACACACACACATGCATGCACATTCACTAACACACACTTGGCTTACAGCAAATCTCATGCATATGAAGGAGTGTTGGCATGAGCAGCCCTGTGGGGGAATGTTAGCTTCTTATGCCCATGTCTCATTCTGATCCCCCAGGGAGCACAAAGGACTAACTGATGCCCAACACGAACTAACACACACGCACACACACACACACACACACACACACACACACACACACACACACACACACACAGAGAGAGAGAGAGAGGAGAATACACAATCCTCAAGCTGACCTGATGCCAAATGTGTTGATGGATTTATCTGGGAGCAAGGTACACACGTACATGTATACACACACACACGCGCGCGCACACACACACACACACACACACACACACACACACAAATACAAGCGAGAGGCCATCGCTGCAGACTCAGTGGCACTAAAGCCCTGGCACCATTACCCAGAAGTCTTGGTGTGCCAGTACCCATCATCCTTTGCTTAAATCTTGAGCCCAGAAGGTGAAAAATGAGGCGGTGGGGGGTGCGTGTGGTGAGAGGAAAAGGGGCATAATGCAAGAGGTGGAGAGACAGGGAAAAATAGAAAACTTTTTTTTTTTTTTAAAGCTTGAATGTGGAAAAAAAGGGAGAAGAGAAGCACCTTTCAACAACGTAATTCAAAGTGCTTTACATAGTTCATAAAAGGTGTTAAAAAAGGAGTCCAAGGCAATGGAAAGACAGTGTTTTAAAGGGGATTTCAAAAATAATAAGCTGTACATTGAACTCTACCTTTCAGCATCGTGTCACAGCTCCTTCTTTTCACTGGAGGAATCAAACACCACATGTTTGCAGTAGTGGACAGTCGCTGCCTTCATCATCAGTCAGTCATTTCAAACACTCATTATGTAAGAAAATTCAAGCAAAAAGCTCACTCATAGTTTGTTCTTTGATTTTTCGAATGTGTTTGTGTAAAGTGTGACTGAAAGGCAACATTTGGGCATTTTTGGCATCTGAAGAGTTTGAATGTGATTTGTATCATTTGAGAAACTTTAAGGAAAAAAAGCCCCCACGGTGGGTGTCATCATTTTTACATTTGTGCAACCACAGGGTGTCAGCTCACGGATCTGCGGGGCCAGACAGAGCAGCAAACATCCAGTCTTCCTCCAGGTAACATGGCTTTTTTCAAAGAGTGCCCTGTGCTGCTGTGAGAATATCTCGGGCCTTTGCTGCTGCTTGGCACAGTTCTTAATCTCAGTGAGCAAACGTGCCAGTTGGATTCATTCAATTCAAGGCCTGGGCCACCGGCTCATTTGCTGCCTTGCAGCAAAACAGCCTGCCGGTCCGATTGCTGCCTTTTGTTGGCTCCACCACTTTGTCCATGTTTTCATTTACCTGTTTTTTTTATGGACTGCAAGCCCGGTCTCATTCACAGAGCGTCAGATACAGAGCTTTTGTCATGCCCCTCGATGTCTCAGACAGATGTGCAAGGTACCCTTTAGCATCTGTGTGAGACACACCCCGCTTTCAGCTAACTCCATCGTCTCCTCCATGCTATCTTGTACGTCTGTGTGAGACGCTGGGGAGCTGAATGATAACGGGTTGGAATGCACAGCAGACAATCTGGACCTTATCAGAGGTTTTTTCACGTTGTTTAACCAGCCTGTCACATCGAAACTTTGTGTCTGGCCATGTAAGTTTACTTGTTATTTGTCAGAAAAAACCTCCAGAGAGATCTGAAATTTGATGCTTCGTAGATCAGAGACTAAGCCTAAATTCAAATTGCGACTTTGGTTTTCTTCAGCTCAGTCAAAGTTTATCTGCCTTTGCTGCTTTGGTAACACGTTTGATGTCCAATACTGTGGCACTGTGACTGTGTTTGATGTGTTTAAGGGGCAGCAGTCAACTAACAGTTCCACTCAATTAAACCCTGCAATACATGGAAAATAGGAGACACAGAGAGCAATAAATGATTTTTTCAATCAACAAACAGCAAAACACATTTCCCATTCCTTTTTTGATCAAAATCTGTCTTTATAATAATCTCTTTAGTCTCAATCCTTATGAATGCTTCTTATTTTTTTTTTTCCTATTTAATTGGCAAAAATGTGTCACTCCTGGAAGTCCAGCGTAGCCACTGAGAAACCGCTGACAGTCTATATGATAAGGAAAACTAACTTTTGACAGGTATTGAGAGGTGTGTCATATTCAAAAGATGGCAGGGTGGAGTACTACTTCAACTGGGATAAGCATGTGTGTCGCAGTGAAGAATCCAAGTAGAACATCCAAAAATATTCACTCAAAATACTTTATCTAGTAAAATAATTGACATGGTGCAGAATAAGATACTTTGTTGCATGCATGGAGGTCCTCACTTGCATTCAGGGTATACGGTGTCTTAATTTGTGAGTTTTGGAGTTGTTGGCTGGCGCATTTTAAAACATTGGCCCTGTTTCAGTATTTATGCTAAGCTAGGCTAGTCAACTTCATCCCTTCAAAATAAAAGGGCAGGAGGTAGAGCGATCGCTCACTTTAAAGGCTCGTTCAGAAGGTCGGCAGTTTGATCCCTGGTCTCTACGTGTTGAAGTATGATTGGGTAAGCTGCTGAACCCCAACTTGCTCCCGATGCTGTACCACCGATGTGTGAGTGTGCGTGAATGGTAAAAGTGCTTTGAGCGGTCTTCAAACTAGAAAAGTGCTACATAAATACAGCCCATACAGTCCGTTTAACATTTAAAGGTTCAAAACCCTGTACTTAAGACTTCAGCACACTAAGAGGAGCCTGATTTGAATATATTCAGCAAACAATAAATGGGGATTTATTTGATTAGGCTTTGGAAACAATAAACACACAAAATTCTATGGGAATTTCAGACTTTGCTGATGAACAACACAACAGAGCATATAAACAACACACAGCAGATGCTTGCATGAGTTGAAGATGTGCATCAATATAAAGCAATAACATAATAATTTCATTCTTCAACACTACACAGGAGCTCCATTATCATCAGGCTGACTCACTATGTATCCTGTGATAATACTGCTGCCGTTAACTGTTTGCCAAACACCATTAAATCAACATGTGCAAGGATCACGAGGCAGTTAACGTAATGGGGTTGAATATACACCTGCAAGCACTTGAAAAATTGTACAAAGGTGGTGAGCTTGTGTACCTACACTAACAGAGGGAAGCACGCACTCACACTCACACACTGCCCATGTGCACTGATGCATGCACAGACTCAGGCAGTTAGCTTTCATTAAAAAGAGATTTAATTACTCGGTATCTTAATTGAAATGACACACAGCAACCCAGAGAAAGAAATACAGACTGGAAAAGAGGAGTGAGAGTGACAAGACAAAAGCAGGAGAGAGCAACAGGGGAAAAAAGACAGAGGAAAAGACGCCTGCTGTTTTAATTTGAAAGTAATATCTGTCTCATTAAATGCCCTCATGATATTTCTGCTTGGGTTCCCTCAAGACTCTCCGAAACCTGACTGGGATCATTACAGTGACAGCAGGCTGACACCATGCACTGATTATGAGCATGTTATCCCTGAATCATGAGCACTTACAGTTTCTTAGGTCACCATTTGAAATAGCCTCATGAAACTGGAGCTCAGACAAGCACAGACTACAAGAATGCTGGGAGGACTGGCTAACACAAGATGTGTAGTTTTCTCAATTTTTAGTAACTGAAAAGTTTCTCTTTTCATTATTGAAACTTTATTCAGTCCATTATACTTGCACAGAAACAGAGAATTACAATATTATCCCATGAGTTCTGTAGCATATCTCTTCCTTTGTGTCGCAGAGAACTATTTTTCACCATTTCATATCAAAAATTTTTTTTTTTTTTTTTTTTTTACCACATTTTATAACACTACCTGAACAATTAGGACTCTGTACTGCCGTCACAACAAAATACATGATGATCTCAGTTTATTTATCTGTCTTTTGTCCATAATTTTTGTCAGTCAGACTGAAATACTGTATCTCCATAACGACTGGATGGATTGCCATGATATGTTGTGCAGGCACTCATGAGCCACATAATAACAATAACAGCTATATTAATAGAAACATGACTAATATTAAAATGGTATATGATAGTATATGCATGGTATGTGTATGATAGTATATGTATATATTAATGATAATATGTACAAAGGAATGATAGAAATATGACAATAATGAGAACAGTAACAGTGAATGTCAACCAGGGCCACGGCAGTAGGTGCAACCATGATCCACAATCCAGGAGAATAGAGGAGCTCAGTGTATGGGACGTCCCCTGGCAGTCTGAACCTACAGCAGCATAACTAAAGGCTGATCCAAGCCAAGCCTGAGCCAGCCCTGACCGTAAGCTTTATCAAAAAAGAAAGTTTGAAGCTTATTCTTAAATATAGAGAGGGTGTCTGCCACCCGGACTGAGACTGGACGATGGTCCCACGGGAGAGGAGCTTGATAACTGAAGGCTGTGGCGCCTATTCTACTTTTGAAGACTTCAGGAACCATAAGTAAGCCTGCATTCTGGGAATGCAGTGTTCTAGTGGAGTAATTTTGTACTATGAGCTGTTTGAGATTTGATGGTGCCTGACCATTTAGGCCTTAGCGATTTTAGACTATATTGTAGTTTTTACAGGAAGGCAGTGCAGAGAGGCTAATATGGGAGGAATGTGATCTCTTCCTAGTTTTTCTCAAAACACATGGAGATTCTTAGGCAACTTGTTGGGGCACCCTGATATGAGGAATTGCTTTAATCCAGCTTGTAAGTCACACGTTTGGCACATCCTGAGGCAGGGTGTGCCTGATTTTTGCAGTCTTGTGTAGGTTAAAAAAGACAGACCTTAAAATTTGTTTTATGTGGGAGTTCAGGGACATAACCTGATCAGAGATAACAAATAATAACAAAATCCCTACAGTGGTGCTGGAGGCAGGGCAATGCCATCCAGAGTAACTGTATCATTAGATTTCAAGTTTCTAAGGTGATTAGAGCCAAGCTGTACAACTTCAATTTTGTCTGAGTTTAGTAACAGATAATTGCTGTCAGATGGTCTCTATGTCCTTAAGACATGCTTGAAGTTTAGTTAACTGATTGGTTTCAATTGGCTCCATTGATAAATACAGCTGGGTATCATCTGCGTAGCAGTTAAAATTTATGGAGTGTTTCCTGATAACATTGCCAAAAGGAACCATATATATATTGTGAAAATGCTTTGGTTTCTGACATAATACCTACAAAACTAGTCACACAAAAGCTTCAGCTGGGGGGTTTGTTTAGTGCTAATTAGCAAATTAGTGTGTTAGCATGGCATTGTACTCTGAGAATGTTAGCATGTCGACATCAGCTTTCCAGCTTCTGCCTCACAGAGCACCTAGAGGGCTTGTTTAAGGGAAAACAGCATTTTTTAACTCACAACAGAAACAATGTTTGTAGAATAGACGGTTCTAACCTGTGGAAATTATTTTAAAAAATTTAAAGCACAGAAACAAGGCACTATGAGAAGTTTGACTGCCACCCACATTATTCCTCTCTTTATTCAGTAGATATAGAGCCACTGTCAGACTAATCTGAAAGCCCAAAAATAGTTACTGACCCCAACTGTCATCATGGGAAGAGGAGGAAATAAAAAGCAGATTAGCATTTAAATGAGCAAGGGAGTCCTCATCGCACACTCCGATCTCATTATCTCTTCCAGCAGGTGTATGGAGTGTTTTCATAGGGATCCATCTCTTCAAAAGGAAGCTGAAGCTGAACAAAACAAGTGCTCCTCTTGCCAAGGAGGACTCCACAGGCTGAGAGTATGCAGCTACCAAACTCCTCTTGGCTTCATCTCAACATTCCTGTAGCCGTTCTGTAATGTTTATTAGGGAATGAAAACGTATGAGAAATTAAACAAAAACTTTGTTGTTCGTGCGCCAAAGCCAAATCTCCCATTAGAGTTAAAATTGATGTTTTATTATGTGCTGTACTGTTGCCATAGGACATTGCTTGAAGTAGTCAAGGATGGTGGACATGAAATGGTCTAAGCCGAATCCAAATTTCTTGGGCTATGATCGATGAAGGTCAAGGGGCGTTCAGGTTTCAAAGACACATTTTCTTGTGTTCATGTATGATGACGATGAAGACATAGCCTCACAAGGATATGCTAATGAGGACAATCTTCCAGAGTGAGAATATCTTGTGTCTTTAAGCAGATAGATATAAATCCTGGTTGCTTTGGTTAATACCCTGAATTGTGGCCAGTTTGTCATGTGTTGTTGTTATATTGATAGTTTTTCTCAGGACCCCCAACTCTGACTGGCTTCCAGCAAACACATGAAACCAATGCTTATCAGTTTTGATGAAAGGAAATGAAAACTCAAAGTCATTTAAAATACAGCCTGAGCTACTTTGTTGGAGCAGAGGAGAAACTCAGTGCATAATGTGCTCACACCTTCCCTCAAGAGCTTAGAACGATTATGTCCCGAAGCTATTGTGCATAAAGTGCAGCATAATTGCAATCACCCTGTTAGTCATCTACCGTAATGAATAATGTTTCCCT
Source organism: Chaetodon auriga (assembly GCF_051107435.1). Lineage (NCBI taxonomy): Eukaryota > Metazoa > Chordata > Actinopteri > Chaetodontiformes > Chaetodontidae > Chaetodon > Chaetodon auriga. The sequence continues at coordinate 27,648,249 of NC_135075.1, forward strand.
GGATGGTGGCAGATTAAATGACACCATTGACTTAAAACCTGCACGAGGCAACGTCACACACCGACAGCACAAGCTAAACTTTTCAGAGTAAATGAGATAAGTCTTTGATACTGGAAACGATAGATGTTTGGTGGAGTATTACTTTAATTCTCAAGTCCTTACTTGGGCTGCAGATGTACGAGGACTCCTAACTGTAACAATAACTGACACCAGAATTTCTTTTCAGCCTGATTTCTTGTCCTCTTACAGTTTTTATCTTGTTCTGTGAGACCATTTGTGAAATCATAACCTCCCATCGAGGCCTTGGCATATATGTTGTGCTGACTAATTAATGTCTTCTTATATCAAGTATCAAAATTTGCCATTCAACTCTTCCAGGTTCTGAAGTCTCCCAACAAGTGAGGAGAGGGATACATCCATCGAACAACATCGTCACCAACAGGCTCAGCTGGAGCCTTATAGCCTCAGTGAGCAGGTGGCTCAGTATTTGCAGGGGTGGGATTAAGATTAAAAATTAAGAAATTGCATCTGAAGAAAGGAGTTAATGTGGCCATTGGGTGTTACATTATAGTAATGAAAAAGTTTTGATGGTGCTGGTAACCCAGAATTGAGGGCTTGTTTAAAAGGCTATGTAGTTATGTCATTGTGGGCTTTAATTGATATTATATTGATATTTCTTCAGAATAGTAGGCTATTTTTGGGCTATATGAGAGACACATGCACTCACATACACACACACTATGTTTTATCTGTTTTCTCATATTTATATATGTTATATTTATGTGTTATTGTTAAGAAAATCATCTAGTTATTACAGTTCCAGCCATTGAATCTGCTAACATGGCTGAAAAGTCATGCAGCTGCAATGAAGATTTTTGTCCTTGTAGCTTTGTTGCATTGGGTATCCAGAGTTCAGATCACACAAGCAGGCTGAGGCGCAACCAATGAGCCGTTAGTTCGATTAAGTCAGAAGAAGAAGCACGGCAACACCAAAGGCAGCACATTAGAAACCGCCACCATTCACCTCCATGCTGAATCAACACCAGTCTGACACAATATCAACAAAAACTAGATATCATTTAGATTTATGCCAGGGCTGTGTGTCTGATTCTATCTTTGTGTGTGTGTGTGTGTGTGTGTGGACCGCAGGGACAGGCCTTTGCCACGGTTATAGATCACTGTCATCCAGCCTACTGCCTGAAGGACTCCTCCATCCGAGCCAGGAACGCATCACTCTAGTGGGGCATCCCAACGGGTACCATGGGGCCCTTTAGTAATTTAGCCTGGAGTAATGGGCATTCTCCCAAGTTACTACACACACACATGCACACACACATGCACGCACGCACACACACACACACACACACACACACACACACACACACATATTTGCCATAAGTTCAATTAAGTAGGAAGAAGTACTACAAGAGCAAAGACATATACATGGTACATATGTAGAATTTGGATTTACACATCCTCGACCTGTAGTGAAAAGGCGATTGCCAGTGTCACCTATGAGTAAAGCTACAAACTACAAGCTTTTTTTGTCAGTCTAAGCTCAATTTTTGTTGCAAGCTGTCTGTAGAAATTCAGGTTGTTATGCTGGCAATGATCAGGCCCCTAAGAAGACAGCGAATGCCTTGCCAAAGGGCTTGTGGTTCGCCTCTGAGAAAGAAGAGAGCCTCACTCATCGACATTGACTTCCTGTGTACAGGGATTCAAAACCAGCAGCCTTAGATCAGACAGCTCTACAGTGTCAGTGTTAGAGCAAATATCCAAGGGAGACATGAGGCTATAGCACGGGGGCACCAGATGGCTGGTAAGTGGCAACGCATTTGTGAAAGTGAAACCATTCGGAGGTAAGCTCTCCAGGAGAAAATCTCAGGAAAGAATCACAAAATACTGCATTCTGGCCACTTTCCAAATAATCTGTTGAAAAGCACCAGGAGAAATCACTTGGGTATGAGGACATGGACGTTTTACATAGACTGAAAGGTTTACTCAAAGCACACGTGAGGTAACACATAATGATGTCACAGCAAATTGACAACACGGACAAACGTGTGTTTGCTCTAAAAGCTTCACGATGGATTTGTATTTACCACAGTCAAGACTAGACTTACAATGATGACAGAGAAAACACTGACATGCTTTTATTTAGGTGAGGTTTTTGCTTTTTATCCTGGTGGAGCTGAAGCTGCAGCTGTAGCAGGAAACTTCACATGCATCCATGTGATCATGGAAGCAGGCTCAGCACGGCACTGAAGGTGTCCTTCTCCCTCCGCGCATGCTAGGGGGCTCTGAAAGTATTTCAAAAGCAAAAGAAATATGCAAAAAGCTTCCCTTGTTCTTGGTCTGTCCGAGGGTCTCCTCCCTGTTCTGGGTTGTGCAGAATACCTCTGTGGGCAGGTGCCGGAGACATCCTGAACAGATCCTCAACCTGCCTCCGTCCTTTCACCCTCTCTAAAAGTTGAGCTTAGATGTCCCCTGAAGGTCAAACTTTTAAACCATTCAGCTTTCATCCACAACATCAGAGTTTCACTGATTCATGACCACAGGTGAAAGTTAAAATTTAGACCGAATGCTAAAGAGAAAGCTTCATCTTCCCAGAGACGGTCTGGTACAAGGTGTGCCCATCATGGCTGCTGCTTCACTCCATCTGTTGGTCTCCGGGTTACCCTCGCTCATGAACAATATTCAAGGATTCCTGATTTCCTTCACTTGGAGCAGCAGCTTGCTCCCATCCGTGGGATGGCAGTTTGTTTAAAGGCAGAACACCACAGCCGGGGAATCCTGGAGGCCACAGCAGAGGACTGCAATAGCAGCATAAAACAAATAAAACTAAGATAAAACTTTATTGATCCCACGAGGGACAACCCCAGGAGAGGCAGGCACAAGCTATGGATGTGTAGAAAAATACAAACAGATGACAAATAAATCAAAGTTAGAAAGCTGTGCCCCTGAATGATAACTGGGGCCAGGCTCTCCTGCTCCTCTGGAAACCACCCACCGACTCTTTATCTTAAAACCATTGTTTTTGCAGCTCCCTGCACTCCTCCTCATTGTTCTGAATGCAGAAGTTAGAGGTGGACAATGTGAAAGGTGCTCTGGTGCTACTCATTACGATGTTTGAGTCACCACCATCCATCTGGACACACTGCTGCTGGCCAGTATAAGGTCATGTTTCCTGAACCGATGTCCTGAATGAATCAAAATAAATCAGTCATCGTACGTCCTCACAGCATTTCCTCGAAAACATGTCTTCCACCTCACTCTGCCGTGCTAATAATTGTCTCTCTCCTCACATTCTTCCCTCCCTGCCTTCCTTTTCTTCCCCAGCTGAATCAGTCACAGCTCTCCACTTTCCCTCCAAAGCCAATCTCTCCATTCACTGTTCTAATTAGAGCGTTCATTCCCAGTGACTCTGCCCCATACCTCTGCAGTGCTCGATGGGAGTTCTCCATGTTAAATAATGGATGAGAGCTAGTGAAGGACCTGTGTGTGTGTGTGTGTGTGTGTGTGTGTTTGGGCACTGAGCGAGATCTAGTGTGTAAACAAGCAAGAGAGTGACACAGAGAGAATGAGTGTGTTTTCTATGTGTGTCTGGCTCTATGTGTGTGTGTGGACCGCGGGGACAGGCCTTTACCACGGTAATAGATCATCGTCATCCAGCCTACTGCCTGAAGGACCCCTCCATCTGAGGCGGGAAACCATCATTCTGGTTGGGCATCTCAACGGGCACCGTGGGGCCCCTTTAGTCATTTAGCCTGGAGTAATGGTCCACATGCAAGCACACAAACACACATCTGCAAGCACATACAGGCATGCAAACGCACACAAATCCTGAAGCAACTTACAGATTCCACCTGATGATAATTCCTCGTTTAACGTCCCTGCAGTCTTTCGCGCAGAACGGCTTGATGTGTTTTGTGTCACACAAAGTGTCTGTGCTCAAGAGGCAGGAGAGGAAAATGGAGAGCAGGCAAACACGAGGTGAAAGCTTCATTAGGATGATCATTAAATATGGATAAACTCATTCTGCAGATCAAAATAGAGACGGAGGAGCCGAGGCCGCAAACTGCGCTGGAGACCGGGGGGGGCAGCAAATCACTGGAGAACTCGCATGGTGAAATTTTCCTACATCCTGCTCCGTCTAGGTTTGAAGTCCCAGAAAAGATTTGTGAAAGTCAATATTTGAGGGGATGCTGCAGCAGCTGCAGACTGGTTTGGAATATCTGCTTTTATTTTCTTTTCCAGTTTAAGTCAGAATGCAGCTTCTGGTGCAACCTCAGAGATGATAGTGCGTGATAGTAATTGTGTATGAGTGGGTTTAATGCACAGGGGGAAAGACACAAAACCTATTACAGATACACACACACACACACACACACACACACACACACACACACAGGGCTGTCTGAAAGCTGTTTGTCATGGGGAGGTGACTTTGGTCAGACTGTGTCCTGTCTGAATCTGGAAGGACACACTGTTATACCCAATGACACACACACACACACACACACACACACACACACACACACACACACACACGCACACACACACACACACACACACACACACACACACACGCACACCTCTCTCTCTGTCTCTGTGTGTCTGGGCCAGCGGGACAGTGTCACCCCTGAATGGCAATATGTCCTTCTGTCCACTTAGCTTTGACATTTAACATGATTTACCACAAATATGTTGCAAGACTAGAATTATTAAAAAAAAAAAAAAAAAAAAAAAGTGTAAATGTATTTGCACATAAAAATGCATTTTTATTTTTATTTTTTTTTGCATTTTTAAGAATGCATAAATATCATTACATGGATCCCAATGTACATATTAGGTAAACACAGATTGGCAGAATTTTTTTGCAACACCTTCATTCATCTTCATAAACACTGAATTTATATATAAAAAAAAAAAAAAACAGGGAAACACAATACAACATAAACTGTTAATTAACATTATTAACTTGTAATCCAAATATCTAAATATCAAATATCTTTGTCTGAGGAGTGAAAACTCAAAATCTAACTCCTGCCATCATCTACTACTAAAATATCAAAAGCTGACATAATACTGCATTTAGGGCAATGTGGCGATTTAAAGTAGATGATTGTTTTTCTTGTTTTGCAGGGAAAAATCTGTTTCCCACCCACTTTGTGTTGTACTCCTGTTCTCTGGAGTCTGTGCTGTAGCTGTTTCAGCTGCAGCAGAGATCCCAAAATGTATTTCTCAGTATTTTTGACAGTATTACAAAAATAACTGAAAACATGTTTCTTCCACTTTTCATTGTGTTAGCAACGTAAGGGAACAATGAAAATGCATGGAAGGAGTAACGGGTCCCATAATGCAGGTTAATTACTAAATGTGATGTGATTCACTCTCAGAGTTAGACAAGGGGCAGGATTAGGCATCTGAGCATTTATTTGGCACAAAACTATAAGTAAATTATATAAATTCAGTGCACCATGGAGCATGACTATCAGGGACATTTACATACGACAGACACACATACAGACGCAGCAGAGGAGGCTTTCCTGCACCTGCAACACCTGCTGAGCTTGTGTTGCACTATGAAGTGGAGATAACGTTATCTCTGGCTATGCTAGACTACACATAACAACACCAAATCAGTGAATCCTCTAGCTACAATTAATTTATGTGTAATTATGTATGATTCAGTGGTGATCCATCAGTAATGGCTCATTACCATGACATTACCGTCTCTAGAGCCACATTAATATTGTGGCTAAAAAATCTTGTTTCCACTGAGAACAAGAGCAACTGGTGAAAGCGGTTTGACTGAAGGTGTGATCACAGGGCTTTACGAGCAAAGCAGCCCGTCCTCGTCAGAAACACAGCTGTACAGGTAATGTGTAAGCAGGTTATTACCAGCCATGTTTATATTACAGGTGGCGACCTCTAGTGGCTGGAGTAATTATGACGGGACCAAAGGAAGAGGCCAGGTGATGCTGCATAAAGAGCAACAAAGCGGAGGAAGGCGGAGCGGATGGATGGGTCAAACAAACACGGGACTTTCACCCAGAAGACTGCTGTCCTTACTGTTCACGAAGCCGAAGTCAACTTATTTTAACTTACGTAACAAAACGGGAACGTTAGCACAGGTCCTTCATTATCCCCATTCAACTCCAGCACTGTTTAATGTAGCACTGCGTTTACATGGTTTACTGTCTGATTTATGCTTAACATCTTGCTATTACATCCATGCAATATCTTTTTTTTCCTTTTCATATAAAGTCTACATATATATATATTTTCTTTTTAGCGAAAAGCAGATGGTGGATTCTGGGATAATTGTGGGTTTTAAAAATCCTTCCGTCCTGCTGGTGCGAGCTCTCTGTGACTTAAATAAAGCTTTCTTGACTTCACCTGCTGCTCTCCGTCCTCTGTCTCTTCCCTCAGCTCTCTTTAGGTATTCCCTCTACCTCCGTCCATCCCTTCATCCCAAAACACTTAACAGATTTCTCCTTCTCTGTAACCTCCTCCTCTCACCCACGTCTTTCCTTTCACCTCTTACTCACCCTCTTCCCGTGTGCCCCCCCTTCTCCTTCTGACGTCCGACAGATCCCACCTTCTTCTCTCCCATTAATCCTCCATCTCTCCCTCAGTGTTTGTCCTTCCTCCCTCCTTTATTCTCATCTTTTTTATCACTGTCCTTTACAACTCTTCCACCCTCCATCCAGTTCCTCTCTCTTCTGTGTAGCTCCAAATCATAACCGAAGTCTCAGGGTACTTTTCATGTAGAGCACATCTAAACTATATTCTTTACATTATAATGGTCTTCTCTCTGTTCTTGCTCCTCTACTTTTTCTCTTTCCTCCCTCTTTCATCATTTCTGTTTCTTTTCCTAGATTTTCTACCTTGCTCTCTTCGCCACTTGTCTCTTTGTTACCATTTACTCACATCTCCTTCTGTCCTTCCTCTCTTCTCCAAAATCTTTCTCAGTTCCTCCCATACTTTTATTCCCCCTCCCTCCATCTTCTTTTAAAGTCTCATAATTGTCCTGTTTCCATGTTTTTACGTCACTTCTAGGTTTCTGTCAACCACCATGTGTCCTTCTTTAAGTGCTCTATAAATAAACTGGACTCCTTGTGTCTTTTCTTTCTCCTCCCCTCCCTCCCTCCCTCCCTCCCTCCATCCCTCCATCATCCCTCCTCCTCATCCTCCTCTCTGACCTCTTGTCAGTCAGCTCTGTCCTCAGCCAGCTGGCTCGTCAGCACTAATGAAAATCCTTTACACTTTATTAACCAGGACTAATGAAGCACTCCACCACTCACACTGTGTGTTTGTGTCTAAATCTCAGGTGAATGTGGATGTTTGTATTTTGCGTTCATGCAGCTGTGTGTGTGTGTGTGTGTGTGTGTGTGTGTGTGTTGGTCAGTGTGTTTGTGTTAGCTTAAGTGTGTCTGTCTTTTAATGTTTTTGTCTGTACTTTTGTCTGACATTGACTGCTCTGATGGTTTGCCACCTTTGAGAAAGATTTTGGATATATTCATAAACACAATCAGTCGTGTGACTTTGGACAAAAGTTTGCTCCAGCTGTGCATTTGCAGTGTGTGCTGTCTTCAGACCATCTCTATCAACAGAGCTGAGCTGAGGAGCTAACCTTCCCTTCCTGGAAAATTCACTCACACACCAGTGGCAGGCAGCCACCATGAAGGTGCTGGTCTGACCCCTGAGAGCAATGGAGGTTCAGAGTCTTGCTCAAGGACACTTGGACATGCAGGCAGGAGGAGCTGGGGAGCTAATCGCCTACCCTGCCATTAGTGGATGACCCACTCTGTCAAATATGGGTTTTTACGGATGATTTTGGCCGACAGTCTTAACCAACACGCTCTGGGTAACCATTCATGATAATGTCCCTATTGCAGCCTTGGCAGTGTCTGTTGGTTGGTCTGTCTGTCAGCTGGATGGCCCACCATCGAGTACAGTCTGACATGCATGACCCCCAGACGGTGAATCCTACAGACTTTGGTCATCGTCTAACTTAATCACTAACCAGGAGGTTGACCTGTCAGACTTTTAATAAAACGTCACTGCTGGATTGATTACAATGAAATTTGGTACAGACACAGTAACCACTGGTTCCTCTGACTCAAAGCACAAATCACTCTCCATTTTAAAAATTTTAGGGATTGCAGGGCATTGCAAAATAATGAAAAATAACAGCACTTGAAGATAAACTTACGTTGACGTTATGTTGATGCTTATGTAAAAGCCCAACTGAGCGACACCTACAACATAAGTTAATGTCGTCACCATAAAAACAAGGTCTAGCATTACAGATGAAATTAACACAGCTATCATCAGATAGACAAGTTACTTTCACAATGTAACATATTACATATTACTAATTACATTTATTTGAATGTAATGAGTTACTTTACAGTATTACTGTTCATACTGAGTGATGGGGTACTCATTGTACTACTTTTGCATTACTTTCACCAAAATAACAGCAGAAGTACGACTGGCTTTATATTTGGCTATATAGTAATAACAATACCCCTACTGAAGCAAGTACAGCGACACACACACGCACACACACACACACACACACACACACACACACACACACACACACATAGGTGTAGCTCATTAGACTGCAGGCTCTGCTAACCCCACTGTCTCAGTCAGAGGCTGGAGGGAACTGAGAGATGAGGAGAGCAGGTGCAAAGAATAAAGGAATTAGAGGGAAGTCAATTTAGACACAAAGTGGATGACAAGATTATAAAACCGAATAAGAGCTGGATTTATTTGCGGTGACAAAAGCAGGTAGAAAATGAAAAGATATTTGTGCTAATGCTGTAGTAATGGACTTGCCAACAACAGTTTCCGCTAAGCTAGGTTTGTAAACTGACGTCTGTGTGTAACTATTCTGCGTCTTGTTGTTGAATCAGTAATTTTCTGGGTCCTTAGACTCCGTACTTCATTCTAAACAACAGCAGAGAAAACTAAACGACAAGCAATTACAGAGAACAAGCAATTGCGAGTTCTCCAGCACACAAACAGCTTCATGGCATCAGTAATGAACACACATGATATTAAACATGCTGACCGCTGCCAGGCCACACGCACCAACCCGTCTCTAAAACACACATACACACACAGGTTCAGAGGGGCTTTGGGGGACAACCAGGATTTGGCAGCAACTGAAAGGTAGAAAAAGCATCAATGTGATACCACTGAGGCCGTGTGTGCGTGTGTGTGTATGTGCATGTGTGTGTGTGTGCGTTGTTCAGATAGATGACCGGTGTCAGGTGGTCACTGTCAGAGGTCTCTTTCGGCCCTGCCTGTCACTCTTTCTCAGTGGCATGGGCATGCAAACACACACACACACACACACACGGTCTGACAGATTCTTGGCTGGCATTACATCGTCACCAGGCGCTGTGCCGGGTGGACGGCAAACTCTCCAGCCACCAGGCTGCCTGGATGATGTCTGCACTACAACAACAACAACAACAAGAGGAAACCTTGGTGGGAGGAGTGGACGACAAGGAGGGAGGACAGACGAATAAAGCGTGATTGCACAACTGAATGTCTTGGGTCCAAATTAAAACCACTGGACAAGAACAATCACCGACGTGTTTCAGTGTTCATGCTAACATCACCGTCAGCTGTAAAGTGACAGGAAGTCTCTGGCAAGAAATACAAGTCACATGATCAGCACATGACCCGAGGTGTAGAAAGTCACATGTCGACTGAAGTGTGCGTGCCAGAGGAGGTGGTGCTCCCAGCAGCCTATAGCAGCGCCTCTCCTCCCTCGTGTGAGGTGGAGCAAGCTGGTTCATCCACAAAGCTTTTCTCACCTGCGTTGCTTTATGTGATCATGCTCCTTCTCTCCAGCCTCACAATGTGTGGATACAGTCTCAGACAGATGTTGTACTATACGAATTACTCCCAGTTTCTACCAGACGATGGATGATGACAGTCACACAGAAGACATTAGTCTGTGAGATTCTTCAGAGCGTACAAATGCTTGCTGTCAGTCGAGGTTTCTGGCTCTTACACTAAATGACCACAGGTGGGTGAATACAGGACATCTTTGTCAGCATGAGCAAAAGAAAACTACCATAGAAGTCAACAGTGCACCTACAGAGCGGCGTGGAGGCTGCAGTTATATGGACAGATATGGTGCTCATTATTGCTCCATGAAGCCTGTTGGCGCAGAGGAGGCACACACACATCTGCCTCATGTCGGGCAGTTCCTGTGATGAAACATACACACCCTGTGCCTGTGTGCCCGTGTCCAGACATGATGACAAAGAGCTAAATTAGCACAAGACAGCGAGCCTTCGTAGAAATGAGTACATGCGGTTTGAGCATGTGTGTCCCCTGGACACAGTGTAGTTAAATCTGTGTGTGTGTGTGTGTGTGTGTGTGTGTGTGTGTGTAGTGACTTCAGACACAAGCAGAGCTCCAAATGGCAGAGCAGACGGGCGACTCGACAAACCGTTCAAAGCCACACGTGTGGACTGCAGGAGCCATTTTGGACATAAGAGCCCATGAGTGGACAGAGTGAGGGTGTCTGGAATCAAGACAAACCACAGGCGTGTGTGTGCGTGTGTGTGTGTGTGTGTGTGTGTGTGTGTGTGTGTGTGTGTGTGTGTTTGCACATCATCTGTGCAGGTCGGCCTGGAGGGCAGCAGACATTATGGAAGGTTAACAGCGTCCATTACCGCTGCATTATGCCTTTTGTCACATGGGAAGGAGCACACAGCACACTGGTGTTATTGTGCTGTTTATTAGATTAAAATGCACAGGCTCACACTCCACCTTCACAAACGTATCCACACACACGCAGAGAGACGTGAAAAGCATTGTTTCATTTTTCCTGCCGCTCATAAACAGCTGAAGTGAAACTATCGTCTGGGTTCTGTTCCAGAGGTCAAATGTTTGAAGTGATCCAACATCAGTGATTGTGAAATATTCCGGTTATGACGACGTTTCATACAAGCCCCAAACTGTCACGTTAAATTTCACCAGCTCGACAGACTGAGGCCAGTTGAGTTGCGATAACAGATGAAGGACCGAATGGTGTAAATATTCCTCAGACAGCCAGAGATTACAGCTAAAAACCGGACAGATAACATGAAGGAAGAGCTTTGGAGAACAGTTAGTTGTGTATTAGGCGTCCTGCTGCACTGCAACAAATCATGGAGGCTGTTTCTCGGTTTAATGAGATCCCAACAAGATTATTTTCATGTTATTATGACACGTTTTCTCAGTTCTTTTACCAAATTAATTCATGTTTTACAAGAAACTTATCTTGTTATTAAAACATATGACTTCATCTTATTCTGGACACGTTCTTGTTATTACATAAAATCAATGTTTAACATACGTTTTACTGAGGTAGTGACATTAAACATTAAACTTAATTTAACTGAAACTGTATCAGCATGGCTAGAAATGGTAAATACTGTTGTGTGTTGGTTGGGGGACACTGACGCTTAACGGAAAGCCTTTTTTTTTCTTTAGTTTGTCTTCAATATAATTTCAGGTACCATGAAAACAACTTCAGTATGGTGAACATGAAGATGCAATCAGTCTTTTCTGCCCACTGTACTCCTTAAAGCACACACACACACACACACACACACACACAAGCCCATGAGCACACATATAGACGCACGCACACACATGCACACACACACACGCAACCTGTTTCTCCGCTCTCACAGGGACTTCTCTCCCTCCCTCTCTCAGCCTTTTATAGACTGATTTAAATTAACATCTGCTGCTACTCCATAAAAAATGGAGCCTGGAGGATTCATTTCAATTAGAATAGATAAAAAAAAGGATGGCTTAATTCATTTAGTGGGAGATGAACTCTGAAAACTAGGTTGCCCTGGCCACCTGTGAGGAAGTGGAGGCAGAAAAACAAGCCTGTATAATAACAAAAGCGAAGCATTCAAGCGCTGAGTCTTTGTTTTTCCCTTCAACGATGGCACAAAATCATTTGACTCATTTGTGGAGCTGCTAAGCTTTGCCAAATCAACTCATACCTTGAGACGGAAATGGCTGAAAATAATTCAGGACGTGAATACTCAAAAAAGCCTCCAGCAAGTGGAAACAACAATTAGACAAACAGGATCTTTCTCTCCCTGCTGGCAGACGTCTTCTCTCTGATGAGAAAGCGGATGAAGATTTGATGCAGACTGACAGTGCTGCAGGATTAAAAGACAAAACCGTGTTTTATCTGTCGCTCCAATGACAGTTGTTTCTGTAGTGCTCTGTCTCAGACTGTGTGTGTGAATGAAGTCTTGAATTCACATTTACAGAATAAAAACTGCTCACATTCACCATGAGAAGCGTGATGACAGAATGTGGCTGCTTTGCGTTTCTTTGTGGACATTTTTCTGGCTCTGGTGTCACTGAAACGTACTTTGTGATTATTTGTGGTGCACTTCATGGTTCTGTGTATCACCACCTGCTCCGTCGCTCGATGTTGGCGACCGCTTCCGCTCATAGTTACACACATTGACACATGGACGCCGCCAACTACAAGAATGGGAATTAAGAGGTTGGCTTAAAGCAGATTCATGTTTTTACAATAAAGATGGCAAAGAAAAGAAAATGGTGTGACGGTTCGAAACCTGCGCAGAATTATCACCCAAATCTGCAGCTCCCCTCGACTTATGTTGAGTTTCAGCTCGTTGTTTAGCTGTTCAGGCTGCAGCTTTACTGTTTCGCTTCATTCTCACCACTCTCAGAGCATCGTTCTGGGCAGCAGCAGGCACCTGTTTTCAGAGCAAAAGCTGTAAAAACCCATTTTGCACCAATGGCAGACACAGTTAGAGACTAGCTGGTAAACATGGCTGTATTTAGCAGCAAAAGAACCAGAGATTTCCCTCAGGAGTTGGTAGAAACCAAACCCTGAGCAGAAAAAGAGTGAATTTTTGACTTATATTTGAAATGAATGACAGTGGAAGTGCTGGAGGGGCAGAAAATCAACAGTTTGCTTACAAGTTCAACCTCATCAACTTAAAATGTGACAATATGTCAATATTGTGTTCACAGCCTGTTTCCACCCCTGCTAAGGGCCAAAAACATCAACGCCGATGCTCATGAGGTTGCTCATAACGCACAACCTTTGCTGGTGCTTTTGTACCGTGTTTGTTTCTTCATGATGCTCTGTGTTTGTTTGTGGATCCAACGCTCAGCTCAGATGCTGAGATGTGGCTATCCGGGTGGTATTAACATACTGTACATCCCCTGTCCTCTAATCTCTGCACAGGTGGGCGTCTATAAGCTCCACAAAGCCTCGGGGAAGACTTCAGCTTAGCTTTAAGGAGTTAATGTTATATACGTTGCCTCTTCAGCACACACTGCACACACAGCAGCATAATTTGGACCTCTTGTGTGTTTCCTTCTCTGGCACGGCCATTTCTAAGCCCCGTAAGCCCCCTCACACACTCACACAAGCATACACGCTCACAATTAGCCACCCACTCTGCGCGGTCCTCACTTATACTGTTTGTAAGTCAACACAGCTGTGTGTATTGACATATTAATCCTTTTGGCACACCTACGCTGCGCTCTTTGGGTGATTATTAAAGTGTCACATCACATTTGGCTTCCGCGTCCAGGACTGACGAGGCTTTGAAGGATTACAAACGGGAGCTGAAACACAACACAAGCACACATGACGTAAGCAGGCGGGAGTTCAGATAGAGCCCCGATTCCAGAAAAGTTGTGTGAAACGGACAGTAAGTACAACCAAAATGCAATCATTTAGAAACAAACTGTGTTTACTGGTTTTACGAAGCACTCCTGAGCTCATGTTCATCCAATCACGTGTTCACAAACTGGTGAACCTCGACTGCACCTTTCCAGGATGCCCCTTTCATACCCAATGATGATACTATCACCTGACACTAATCAACCTGTTTACCTGTGGAATGATCCAAAGATCAACAAAGCAGATGAGCTCAAACATTGAATATATTGTCTTTAACCTTTGGCATTCTCTCCGCTAACGCAAGCAAAAAGATGCTCTTCATAACTTCAGTAATCGGGCAGATTGTTGTCTGTTTGTCGTCACAGTGCAACCACAAACCGCTAGTAGCTAAACGCAGCGTGACTTTACAAAACGCGATGCACCCAGTGAGAGAACAGAGCACATCATACTTAATTCATACAGTACCATCATTTTTTCAGCTCACGGTTGTTCTCAGCTGTACTGTTGCTCCCTCTCGAGCAGCAGATGCCAAAGATCCTGCAAGCAGCATGGCTCCCTTTGTGAGGTCTGAATGAACCTCAGCAAACATTTATATTACAGACTCCTATGTCTGAATTACAGAACAACATTGTTTTAACAGACAGATGAAACCTGCAATGCAAAAAAACTTGTCATGAGGTATATTCTGTAAAGCTCCTTGATTTTCTCTCACATCGCGCTGACTGTGTGTACAAAGGCTTACAGGTGCAAACGCTGCTCATCTAAACTGGAGGTGAATAACTACAAATGAAAGCCGAATGCCAGACCTTTAACCTCAGGGTCATTGCTTAATTCACACTGAAGCAATGTGCACAATGACTCCTGTGGACATTCACATGAAAAGAACACATGTTTTAAATTGCTCATACACGCAGACTCACAAACATGGCACCAAGTGACAGAGCACATGCCTAAATGGCCTCGAAGCTTCGAGGAGGCGTGAAGGAAAGCATATGGCATCTGCAGCTCTTTGTCTTTTACACATGTAAATACTGATAGACTGTCTGCTTCACATGTCATCTCCAAGACATATGACACACAAGGACACACACAAAGACAGCAGATGCCTGGAAACCTGACATGGCCTTGAACAATCTGAGTGGATTTCAGGCTGTTTGTGTGAAAGCTGTTACGTTCTGTCCTTCTCAGCCAACGCCTCCGGCAGAAATACCTGCTACTCTGTGTTCAGGTCCATCTGGAGGGTTCACACACATATATACTCATGGAGACACACACACACTTCCCCTCAGACACAGCCGCAATAGTGATGTGAGTCTGAGTCACTTCTTTACCTTGAAGATTGTTGGCTTCAGTGCTGTTTCAGTGTCAGAGCAGGAAGGAGCTCACCGCGTGGCACTGAAGTGAGGCTGCAGGGACACGTTTAGGATCAAACATGTGTTTCAAACCACGACTTGAAAGGGTGCAATTTTCAAATGCCAGCAGCTGTGATTTTAATAACAATTTACATAATAAACGGTGTCTTAAGCTGATGGAGGTGAAAGTTTTAGTTGCTGGTTATGACAGCTGACAAATTTAAAGTCTGTCAGGGGACCAAACAAGACGACAGAACGTCCTGACTGATGGCCGACGGCGGAAACTGACAGATAATTAACACTATCCAATGATTCTTATTAGTTTGACTTTTAGTCATGATACTACATCCATAATCTTATATCATCATACGCTAATGTCATAAAATCTGTGCAACTTATCATGTACAACATGTATCTTTTCATCGATAGTTGATGTTGTATCTTTTTATCTATCATTGATTTCATTTTGTATCCATTTATTGTCTATTTGTTCTTCTTCTTTTTCCAACCTCTCTGTTTAATTCTGTTGGTCTAACTCGAAATTTTCCCTGGTGTGGGATCAATAAAGTCTTATCTTATCTTATCTTATCTCACAACTGGCCAAAACAGGTAGCTGTTAACAATAAATTAAATTCCACTTATCAATACCACAACTATATTTGAATATTATTGAGTAATGTTGAATACACCACAATTGTAATATCATAATAAATGTGGGCGTAAATGGTCAATTACTTCTAAAGACAACAGGCCAAGTTGACTTTTCACGCTCTGTCTGGTCCAAAATGATAAACCCAGACACAAACATTCGCTCTATTATATTAAAATACAATTTAACTCAGCGTCTCTGTGGGCTAATTGCACAGTAATAATCGACAAATATGAAGCATGTTACCTACTGCTGTGTGTGTCTGTGTTCATTAGATTTTAGACCCGGTGCAGCAGCACTCTGCAGCTCAGAGAGGAAACGTAACAAATACAAGCAACAACAGGAGGCCTGTCGGTAATTGCGTGTTTATGTTTTATACAAAAGCACAGCATGATGCAAATGTGTGGGAATGTGTGCGCCTGTGTAAATGGAGCCGACTGCGTTAGAGGGAAAATGACTTTTTTAGTGAGCCTGCGTGCGTGTGTGTGTGTGTGTGTGCGTGTGTGTGTGTGTGTGTGCGTGTGTGTGTGTGTGTGTAAAGTCATAACTGCCCAACATGAAGCCAGTGTGTGCTCCTTCCCATGTGTCAAAAGGTTTCATGCAGCAATAATGGACGCTGTTTGCCTTGTATTATCACTGCAACCCTGTAAGACCTGCACACACACACACACACACACACTGCAGCTTGGTGAATATAGAAATATGCTGCCACCCTGCAGGTGGACTGGTTGCCTACATGGTGTTTTCCTCTTAGAACAAAGCGGCCTGGGATTGGACCGTTGGGGGGGCAACAGATACCAACAGGAAGGAGAGGAGGTAAGGCGAGGAAACAGGAACGTGGGAGGAAAAAAATAAATGAAATAAAATAAAAAGACAAAGAAGAGTAAAGAATAGAAAGACAAAGCGAGGTTTGTAGTCATTTGCATAATGCAAAAACAAAAACTGCTATTCAAATTTATTCAAATAATGATCAAACAAAAAAGCGAAATGTGAAATTCTGCATAATTTCCGCAGGACAACACCTGTCATGGCATAGAATTTGTTCTGATTTTCTCTCTATTAATATAAAATACTGTTTCCATTCGCTGATGAATTCCATGTGTAAGTAGTTTGCTGTGCTTTTGATCAGTAAACCTCAATACTTCCTGCGCATGTTTCAAATTAAAAGCCTTCCAGGAGTGACAGGGGTCACGCCCTTTGAGCTGCTGTTGGATCAGAAGTGTTTTCTCTCACTGACAGCAACTGGACTGAAAAAATGGTGAAGTAGGACCAGAATTAGTGAGTGAGAACAGTATTTCTGATAAAAAGAGAAACTCAGAGTAATGTAGCTGTGAGTAAGACATGACTATATGCTGTAAACAAAAAAGCATCAACAGCAAATTAAAGCAGATGCTGATCAGAAAAATAAAATGTGATGAATAATATTTCATCCCTGTCTCGAATATCAGCCAATATTTAATTAAGACCTGGTTCTCTCTGATAAAGGCCACTATTTGGCAAATGTATGATAAGAGGAAAGAGGAGAAGAAGAGGGACGAAGGCAGCGAGAGATGAAAGTCTTATCTTATTCCTGTCACAAGTATCAACTCCATCTCATCGCTGTTCATACAAATATCCTTATTATCGTCATCAAGCGGAGCTCAGAGTTGAACATGAAAGTTCTGACAGCTTCCGGGGGGACAGATGTGTGTTGTTGTGGTCAGATTGTCAGATACACACCTGCCAGTCACAGCCGTGAACCTGCCTGGGAGAAATACCTGAACGTAGACGCTCATAATAATTTGAAACCTGCGACGCCGATGTGTAGAGATAATGTCCTGAAGGAGCGTTTTTCTGAGCACGGCGCTGAATCAGTGCTCCTCGGTTATCAGGACGTGGACTTCAGAAGATTGATGATCAGACACTTGGAGACTTGGAGATAAAGCCGCCATTTACTGATGCTTCCTGCCTTTATCGGGAAGGCATACGGCATGTGTGGGCTGTTTTTCAAATGGATTTAAAAAGTTTTGTTCCAGTATGAGATGTCAACCACTGCGGGACAAACATCACATATAATGAGTGAGAGGGCAGTACTGAAATGCATGCTGGTGTTTTGTAAGAGGCCAGATTTTATGTAGGTGAGAGGATTGAAATGGCAAAAGACAATCAGAGATTTATTTTGGTGCCAGGAAGCAGCAGGAATTTCAAATCAGGTATATGACACAGGAAGTGCAGTATATGAATATGTTGTTTGCTGTCACGTGATGTTAAATTCAGATGGAGGGCAGGAAGTGAAAACTGCAATGGACAAGATGGAGGAAAGTTAGAAAGGTGCAAACAGAAAATCTAAACATATTACGGATGTGACCTTTACGTTATGAAGAGGAGCGATTTGTTACCTGCACTGAAAGAGTTGCTGCTGTTGAGGCAGCAGATAGAACAACTAGCTGCTCACTCAGACGTCGTTCTACTCTGGGAAACAGTGCTCAATGTTGACTTTTACGTTCCAGTTGTTTGCTCGGTTAACCACTCACAAAGGTCCGGTGAAAAGTCACTAAAGACGTGGAACATCATGAAAAAAGACTGTTAACGCCGATTTAACGTTAGTGTTAGCTGTGTTGCTTGTAGCTAATACTTTAAATCCATCATCACAGATTTTAAACAATAGCTAATATTACACCGTTTCCACCACTATCCGACTCGGCTCCTCTCGACCGCAGACGGCAGAGAGCTCAGTGAACTACTCCAAAATGATGCACCAATCACACACACACACACACAAAGATGAAGGTTCCGCCTTCACCTCCACCTTCCAGACGTCGGAAGAGGAGGCGCGATCACTGGTGTGTGTTTATGTTTGTCTTTCCTCATCCTTGCGCCTGTCCATCTATCTACCTGTCCTTCCTTTCATCTACCCTCCTCTAATGATCTGTGAAGAAGAGGAGGAGAGTCATGAGGAGGAGAGGAGCAAGAAGAAAGGAAGGGAGGAAGGATGTGCTGCAAAATAAATAACTAAGTGATGAATAAAACAACACTATGGTAAAATTGGTCAGTTCAGCCACAGTGAAGTTTTTAGCTGCGTTGCTTTGGGCTCACAAACAACCAGCAACAAGCAGAAACACAGCAATGAAACACAGACACACAGTCGGATCATTAACAGGCAGTCAGAGGTCATTACCTGCAGCGCTGCAGGCTGATATGGACAGACAGGCTCAGTGAAAAGGTAGATGGATGACATTAACAGTCTGCTTAGGCGTGATGTGATCTGCATCCTGGCAATATATCAATAAAATGTCTGCAGCAATCAACGGACTAACAGTTCAGATCTTATGTTAGACTGTACGAGTCACACAGCAAAACATCTCACTGACAAATACAAAGCACCTAAATGCATGCTGAAGGATTCCTCTCTCTGTCCAGAGATCCAGTGTTGGTTCTTCTTATCTTCATCCATCCTACAAAAAGCCACATAAGAACCAGCTTTCTGGTGGAGTAAAAGACCTGCACTAACCCTGCATTTCTTTTTGGTTAACACAAAACATGGAGGTCTATACAAGTCATTAACCATGTGTCTAACAATCAGACAGCTTGACTGAGTGTCCCCCTGTGTGTAATTTGCAGTTCTGTCCGTCTCTATTTGCTGCCAGCGCAGGCCGAGAATCACGGCTGTTAAACAGCTGACAAATAACAGGGCGGTGGGATCAGTGCAGACAGCAGGAAAAACAAGGAGCTTCAGTGGAAGTGATTGCTGCCGCGTTTCCAAGAAGGAACGGATTCAGCGTGTAATTATTTATGTGCAAATTTGTTTGTGCGTCTGTTCCTGCTCTCTTCGCTCCCCTCTCTCCGTTTCTTTTCATTCACATTTTCTATTTTTGGTTCTTAGTTCTGTCTCCCACTTGGCTTTTTTTTCTGGGTACTGGCAATAAAACTGAGCATAAGATACTGAGACTCAGTTTGATTCATCACAGTGGCATATTTATTAAGCTTGACACACAAATCTGAGTCAACAAATGCTGCAAATTGGAAAAGTAAACATGAACTGTATTTCTGATATGACATTTACTAATGTCTCCACCAGTCATATTACATTTCACAATTTGTCTCCTACTTTAAAGCTACTCTAATCAATATAAACAAACTAAATAACTGTGTAATGTGAACGGGATCAATCATATGACAAACCTAAAGTGAATTATTATTCTGCACTTCCCCTCAGCTCCAAGGGGCTCTTCGGCACCTTTTGGCTCATTACTTTGGTCTCAGCGCTCTCACCAACCCCATTTCCTGCACCAGCAAAGCTAGCAATTAGCTCTCTGTAAGGACTCTCAGTCCTCTGCTTTTACGAGCAGGGTTGAATCAAAGGCAACTGGACATTTGAAAACAGTTCACCTCTCATCCAAGAGGCCTCTTCAGTTCCAACTGGCTGGTTGGGAGTCCCAGGTATTTAACCTCTGTGGGATTGTTATCAAGATCATTGATACCACCTGGGTTGTTAGTGCTCCGGCTTTTGTAATGGCAGTCGTTAGAGCTGCTGGAGTCACCTGAGGCCAAATGCAAATGACAGGCCAAATGTGAGTAGTCATAAACTCTGTTGAAGGGTGGATTTTCTATAAGCGACGAGCTGGAAATTAAAATATTAAGGAGTTGGTGGCGATCAAACCATCCATATTAATGTAAAAAACATAAATTGGCAACTGTTTACCAGCATTGTCACCATCAGCTTTATAAAGTGATAAGTCAGCGTCGTTTTAGAGCTTGTTCTGCTGCCAAAGACAGTCTGTCAGTACTACTTTAATATTTGCAGGTTTTATTTTGTGACTGCTTTCATTAAACTGTAACACACAGAAGCATCGTACCACTTGCCAACATCTGATTACATCATTTGTGATGTGCAGGTGAGTCTTTGCCATTCTTGGACATGGACAAACATTTCTCTTACAGGCAGCTTGTGGATACGTGTGAGACCTTGTATGTATCTGAATCTTGTGGAAAGTGACAAAGGGATGAAAAAAACAGACAAAACTAAAGGAAATGTTTGAGGCGTTCTGGATGAATGCACCACTCGTTCCTTCAGCTTGTCACTTTCCACTCGTTCCTTTTCAAGTCTTTCCTCCAGAATCCTTCCTGCACGTCCTCTATGTTCTCTCCACCCGCCCCACCTGCCTTTAGCTTCGATTTCCACTCCATCTCCCCATTTCCATTTCCCTTTCTTCCTTCCTCTTTGCTTTGTTTTCCCACCACATCCTGACTCATCCACCCTGTTCACTCCTCTTCTCCATCTTCTTCCTATTTCTCTCTTTTTTCTTCCCCACAATCCCAGTCCTCTGAAACGAATGAGGAACCTGGTTCCAATTCTCCTCCTCAGGCCCCTCTCTGGGATGTCATTTAAGCAGCAGGGTGGGAACACACACGCCTACACCTGCTGAGTATGCAGACAGCAGATTTTTGATTTTGCACAGCTACTACATACAATATCACACAGAGAGAGGTACCACACACACACAGAAACAAAGATGATTCCTGTAACACATTTTTCTGTGCAATCCAACTGTGAAAGGAAACAGTGAGAGAGACAAAGCACTCCAACAGATTGCTCTACCTGCAGAGGAGAGGGGCTGGAAAAAGAGAGGAGAAAGGGAAGGAGGAACAAAAAAAGAAAATATGAAGAGAATTGCTCCGTCCTCTTAATTGTATAGAGTTATTTTTAAAAGTGACCCGGGATGCTGTGCCCTGATGAGAGTACGTTAACTCATGTCCTGTGGTGCTGCCCCAAAATGTGTTTCTATCCACAAAATTACTGATCAGGAAATCCCCTTTGCTTTCATTTGTTTCTGTTGGTGGACCAATTCACCGCGAAAGACACAGTTTCCTCTATCTACGCTGAACACATGATAGCGGTGTGGATTCACCACACCGCTATCATGTTGTGTGGGAGACTGCTCATGCAACAATGGGAGTCAACCAACGCATCATCAATCGCAGATCGGCATAATCTGCTTGCAAGGGTGGCAGCATATGAGCGGGTATCCCCTCTGCTGGGCGGGACAGAATGGTGTCATTTGAAATGGGAAAGATTTCTCCACTACATTAATGGCCCTTAAAAGGCCTTAGCTCCTGTCCATGTATGCTCATGTGCGCACACACACACACACACACACACACACACACGCTCACTTGGCCCCAGCACAGCCTCGTTTCTACATTTTTTTTTCTTGCATTTTGATTTTGATCTTTCACTGGTTCATGTCTCAGTGAAGTGAAGGAGGCCCTTCCTGTTGGCGTTTGTTGTGCCTCCTGTTGTGATTGTATCTTCAAATGGTTTCTGGTGCGGAGTCTTGGTCTCAGTCTTCATGGTGGATAATATGAGTATGAAGGTAAAAGTAGGGTTTTTGTCAATAGATGGCAAGAAAAATAAACAATAAATTGTCCCGTCCGCGGGCCGTCAGAATGGTGTGTGTGTGTGTGTGTGTGTGTGTGTGTGTGTGTGTGTGTGTGTGTTGCTTGTATTGTTGCCATTGTCAGTGTTGCTGTCGTAAATGACATAAAAATACATGTTGTCACATTTGTATGTTCAGCTGACCGGTAAATAAGCCTGACATACAATATCAGCTAATGAAACTAGCTGTTGTCCATTTTTAGTTGCGTTTCCACATTTTCAGTCTTTTACATTTTGAATTCATCATCAGTGAGCCTTCATGGTCATCGGGACCACAAAGTAGTTTATTAAGATGGTAGTTTGCTCAGCCAAACAAGCATTTGTTCTCTAAAAGATTCTTGAAGAGATATAAAAAGAGAAAAAAAGGCGAAAAGGACAAGAACCAAGACAAGAGGAGAAAAATTGAGAACATTCCTTTATGGCATTTTTCTTTTGCCAGCCCACAGTGAAGACAAATGGAGAAGGACAGAGAGACGAATCATTCTCCCTTTGTGAACCTGCAGTGAAGCGTAATGGAGAGAGCTAGCAACAGTGAGAGTGACACGGAGAGCGAATATTCTTCATCGTTATTTTATCGTACGAACCCACAGAGAGAGGAATTGAAAAGCAGGAGGAGGGAGGCGCAGTAGGAGGATCTCATTCCTCCTCCTCTCATCAGCTTCGCAGGGCCGCTAGCTGTCGCTGAAAAGTCACGGGTTAAATTTTTCAAATGGTCAGTGTGTGTGTGTGTGTGTGTGTGTGTGTGTGTGTGTGTGTATGTGTGTGTGTGTGTGTGTGTTTGCATCTGCAAACTCTCATCCTGTAAAAACGTCCAAAAAGCTTGTGACTGTTGTGTCTGGATGACGGTGAAATATAAAGAAAAAAACAATGATAATTGTTGTTTTCAATAGTTTTTGGGTGGAGTTTCAGGTATTAGCCGTAACAGCTAAGAAACAGAACTGTAAGAGCAGTAATTCGAGCGTATCGTATGTACTGCAAGTCGTTGTTCAATCTGAATAGCTCGTGCATATTGATCTTTGAACTTTCAGCGTTTCAAATTGGGTTTGGTATTTTTAATTTCCACCTCTTGATGTTGGCCTTGTGTGCGTTACACTTAACCACACAACCACAAGGCCGTCCTTTCTCTCCAATGTGACACTTCATTTCCTCTAAACGACACAGTTGTGCAAAAAAAAAAAAGAAAAAAAACCCATTCAGAGTAAACTGTAATGTTTTTGAGCATGAAAGTGGGATATATCCTTAATCAAATATTCAGAACCAAGGCAGCCGGCGCCATTTAAGTGCAGAGCTTTTAGGCAAAATTTACATACAACAAAGAGGCGGAAAACTGAGAGAGATTACAAAGTAAGAAGAGCAGAGAAGAAATGAGTGTAAACCACACGGAGGGCAAAACGGGAAGAAGCTGGAGATGGAGCGATGAGGAGGGAGGTGGAGGAAGTGTGCAGGAAGTGGCAAGAGGGAAGTAAACCAAACACAGCATAAGGAAATTAAACAAAGGGAAACAACCTTTTAGCATTTTTTCTCTCTTTAAGCACATGACAAAGGAATCAGATGAGGCAAGATGGACGAAGTCACAGCAACAGCAGAAAGAGACGAATAGAAAGGACTGGAGTGACTAGAGTCTGAGAGAGGGTGAAAAGTGAGTAAGAGAAGTGAAACAGAAAAAAGAGGGATAAATAGATGGAGCGTAGAAGAGAGAGAGCGAGAGTCAGGAGAGCAGCTTGTCGCTAAGCTCCGCATTGATTTGACAGTTCTATTATGAAGAAAGATGACTGGTAGAAAAGTGGAATTTGAGCAGATCGCTCTTTTCTCTCCCCTTCCCGAGTTGTCTCTCGCACTTTTCTCTCTTTCCTCTTTGTTCTCTTACTCCATTTCCCTCAGTCCTTCCCTCCACTTAGCTCTTTTCTCCCCTTCTCTTCGTCTCCATTGCTCCCATGTGCCTGCCACCTAAATGAAAAAGGAGTGCTCTAATATTTTTGCCCCTTCTGGATGATTACCATTTTATCTTTCAATTACCAATAAGCCCTCTCCTCCCTCACCTCCCTCTCTCTGTCTTTATCTCACCCTGAGTTTCTCTCTCCATTCTCCCTCCTTACTCTCTTCATCTTTCTTGTATTTAGTCGGTCCGGTTCTGATCCACATCATTAGAGAGGAATAAAAAGACACTTACTGTATTATTTAACTTAAGCTTCTCCAGGTGACAATGGAAACCCCACGGCCAATTTGTGAGACTGATTTTAAAACTTAAAAATACTCGATATACACCTTCCTTTACAGGATCAAGGCCTTGATGGCAAATATTTAAAGAGGTTTAAAGGGAGAGTTTGAATTTTTGAAGTGTGGTTGCATTAGCTTCTTATTCTTTGTCAGTGTACTACATCCAGTAGATGGTGGTCAGCATTGTAGGAAGCAGAGCAACGCATGGCTGTGTGCTGACTGGAGCAGCAGCAAACATATCTGAGCCACCTAAAAAAAAGGCATGCCAAAAACATAAATATTGATTAGCTACATAAATTAGCTTGAATTAGCTCTAACCTGAACAGCCACAACATTTAAATGCTGCCAACACATTAAGGCATCATTAATAATGAAGCAGTAACATATGCATGATAATAAAGCTCTCTGAAAGGGGCCATTCTGCATAATGAGCTCTACTGTTAACTTCTAATAGTAAACTTAGATGATAGTCTGAAATGTACCTTAGGCAACCTCTGAATGCAGGATTTTTTACTTGTAGTGGAGTATTTGTACATTATGGTAGTTACACTATGCAAATCCTGTCATAGGCACTACAAGAAAAGGATCTAAATGCTTACACCACTGCTTAGACAAGTAAAAAAAAATCATATTTTCTTTTGTATTATATCCACATTTTCATATTTTAGACCTGCAAGTCAAGTTGCCCTTGAGCTCCTCCAACAAATGTTAGCCCAGCAGCATTTGGAAAAGTTCAAAGTACTGCTTGAACTGTTAAATAGGCCAAATACAACTGAAAAATACAGTGTTTTTGGAGGTCCAGGCCACCAGTAAAGTCTATGTAAGGCTGGAGGAAGAAAAGGGTGGTTCAGGCATCGCTCAGTGAAGGAAGGTTTTCAGCTGACAGACGCTGGAGGAACTCTGCTCAGGTGGCTCGTTTGACACGGCCACTGTCAAAAACAGTCGAAGAAGCCTGTCGACTTCACTGACGATGTCTTGTCCCTGTGCTGCCAGCACGTCTGCAAGTGTGGCCACCTTTGTCACCTGACTGATGGGTCTTACAGCGGAACTGTTGTGTGCCTGCAAAACGGCTGGAAACACTGACAGCTGGACAGCCGTTCCATGTCAACAGCACCTGTGTACATGTCAACTGCCTTTTGGGGTGCTGATGCTGCTGAATCCCAGGGGACTGTTTACTGCTGGGGGGAGTACCTGCTCCATGCTCATCAGCATGTGCGGAGTGGGTTGATTAAGCCTGCCAGTCAGCTCAGAGGGGAGCAGGTCGACTACCTCAAAGAACTGGTTCCTGTAGCAGTCCTCTGGATTTTCCCACTGATGAGGAGCATCTCCATCCTTGTGACAGTGTGGAGCGTGCCGTGGCCGGCATCTGGGCCAGGTCGTTAATGACCGTTCTTTGGGCATCTCCAAAGATGCCATGGAATGCCTCACTGGACCTCACGTTTGTGCCTGGAGCATCTGCACTGCTGTGGACTGAGGGAACCGAGCCACGTCCTCCGCAGAAGAAACGGTTTGAGAGACGCTTTCAGTCCAAGGAAAACACTGAACTGTGTCCTCAGTGCCTGAATCTCCGCTGCTTTTTTGCTCGCTTCTCTGTTTTTTTCATCCAAAGCATTGTAGACAGCTTCATAATTATCGAGCGAGGAATTTATTGTATATTTTCTGGCTCTCCAGCGAGTGGAGCAGAGTGGTTTCAGGCCACTGATGGGCGTGACAGGAGAGGCAGCGCTGATGGTGTTAAAGACGGCAAGTCGTTTTGGTGAGTTATTGATTATTTCATGCATGTCATGAACTACAGTACAGGCACCGAGTGCAATGTTGCACTTTGAAGTATTAGGTTGAGACTGCGATTGGTGCAATGCATTGAGACTATTTTTGGATTCAATGCATTTAGCCACACCTGACTTTTGTCCCTGTGGACCAGATGGGCCATCATAGGTTCGCCCTGTCACATCACCAATGTTAAGGCCTCACCTGGGCGACATGCACTGCGAGGGTTATTGATTCTGCGTCAGTCTTAGGACAGCAAGACATTCCTATAAAATCTGGACAACATAGTCTGATTGGTAGTCATCATATTGACACTGATAGGCTACATCTCATGCATAATTTCACTGACTGTCTACGAGATTGACCAGCTTTTGAAAGTTGCTCTCCTTATGCCCCCTGGTAGTGCCCCCTGTTGGGGTACAAACTGCAGACAGTGCAGTTGCTCCATCATTCCATCCCTTCTTTTCTCCTGCTTAATGTGCCCTTGTTTGACCAGCTGAATATTGACTGGTGTTTGACTGAAGTAAGGACACTTTTTTTAAATACACTATTTGTGAAAATGAGACTTTTCATAGCTGTCCAGGAGGCTCGGCTCTTTTTTCAGTCATAAATTTCAGACTTTACAAAGCTGTCATCTTGCAGAAAGTTACGAGCTGTTTGACAGCAGCAAATCTGCATGTTTCACAGAAGACTTCTTTAGTGGTTTCACAAAGAATGAACCACTCTCTATTTTTGTACCATTCTGCATTGAAAACCCTTTCTCTTCAGCCAAATGATCTAGTGGTCTTCTTTTTGTCTCTAATTAGCTGGGCAGCTTTACTGCTCTCCATGTCCCAGCAACAACCCTCCATGCAGTTGGAGCCAGCCCTCGCATGGTTCAGCTCAATGCTGGCAGTTTCTATCGTCTCAGAGGGCACAGAGCTGCTGCTCTGGGGTTCTTCTAGGACTGAAGAGCCAGCCTCCAGTGGAGATGTGGATGTTGAAGTTCAGTTTTGTTCGACTGTATTTTATTTTGCTCCGCGCTGGTCTTTTGACATGTTTGCAGAAGAATGCAGTGTAGTATTGATAGCTATGTTCAGCTAGCTAGGTCAACGGCTCAAACAGAACAATTTCACACATAGCATTGAAACAGGGATACAGTGAATCATTCCACAAGTCTGCAACCTCAAACTTAGCATCTCCTGTCCATTTCTCCTCATCTGTAAAGCCCAATTCTCTCCTCTCTGCCTCCCCAAATGATGCCTCACTGTGCCTCACTTCTCACTGTCAGTTTGTGCGACAGTCCCTCAGACTTTACTTTACCTTAGAAGACAGATTGTTTCTTTAAGAACCTGCAAATTACCATGTGGTTTAAAACCGAACTCCTTATTCACAATGAAAGCAGCTTGGTTTACGGGGTGACCTTTTCATCCGAGCCCTGATAGCATAGTAGTGTGAAGTGTCAACATTATAAACCTGCAAATTATGTCTTTTGGAAATAAAACAACCAAACACCTCAATGAAAAATGACTCCAGACCGCACCATCAACCCAAGTGATGCCTGCGACCATTCTCCAAGCATCATTTTGGGGATGTTTATTCCTGCAGTTTTTCAGATTAAACTTCAAATAACTGGGAAGCATTGAATGGATGTATTCAAATCAGCATCAACAGGTGCAGCATTACTCACCGACCAGCAGACAGCACATTTATTTTTTTCCCTTTCATCTTCTGCCATCAATTCCTGCTGAGCTACTGTACGTGGTTCAGTGCATTTTAGAGTTAGATGAACAGTGACATTTACAGCGTTTGGCAGATGTTCTTATCCAGACCTGCAATTCCTGCTCAGTGTTTGTGGCAAAGAGAGAACAAGTGGAAACAGACATTTCGTCAGCTCATTGATTTGCTGACCATAAGTGCAAGAGGTACAACAGGGAGTAAACCTGAGTGACAGACTGAGCACCACAATTTGCAGAGGAAGGCCATTGTTTCCATAGAGGACACCCATGTCTTCTTAAAGCTGCATGAGTGAAAGCAGCTCACATATCCTTGATTTTTTTTACAGCCAAAGTTTTAACTCTAACTGCTCACGTAGTTTCAGAATATCTCCATACATAATGATATTGTCATTAACTTGCTGTTTCTTTTTCTGCAGTAGAAAACCACCTCTATTTTAAACTACAGGTCTGCTCATATTCAAGCTCCGCCAACAATCCCATGGCTGTTTGCTGTACCTGTGGCCAGCCTGCAGCTCTGTCTTCACAACGTGGCCAAAACTTTGACCAAAACTGAAGAAGACTGGGCCTCCTTTTCGTGTCTTTTACGGTATAAATCCTTGAATATTGCACGTGCAACTGACCCCAACAAAGAAACTGCACTGTCAGCAAAACCAGTTCAAACTGGTTCTGTCAGCGCAGGGCCGTCATTAAAGAAACTTTTGACTCAAGCACGTGCAAAATGAGTTAACGAAGAGTTCATGGTTAAGCCTATCACCACCAGATAAATCTCTCTGTATTTCTGTTTAGTTTAACCTTTAAGTGTGCCTGTCCTGTTGTTTTCTGACAAATGGTTTTCATTCGGCTTGTTTTTGATCTTTACGTTAGGTGGAGAAAGCTCATAGAAAACCTTTCACATGAAAGCATCTCTCGGTTGGTCAGTGTTAATCTGGACATGGCGTGAATTTATGTGTTCAAAGTAGAAAATGCATTATCACCCAAGATGAGATTCTTCAAGAGCGGATTTTATTTTTTCGTTTCTCAATTTCACTGCATTTTCCCGCCTTTGCAAAATGTGTGTCTTAATTATTTCCTCCCGTCTTTCTCCCTAATTCGTGCCTCTCTCCTGTCCTTCTCTCTTTCCCTTTTCTTCCTCCTTTCTCCTGTTTTTTGTTTTCCATCTCTTCCTGTGACTTCCCCTCTTCTCCATCCCTTTATCTCATCCTTCCTCCCATTTTGTCGACTCTTTTTACCATTTCCACTTTCCCTTTTTATCACTTCCTTGTCCCTTTCCCCTTCCTTCTCCCTCTCCACACTCTGTCTTCCAGTTTTTCAGTCCCCCTTCCTTCCCTCCCTCCCTCCCTCCATCTCTCTCTAAAGGCCTCTGGTTTCTCCAGTTGATGTATTTTACCTCCAGGTGTCAGTCTGGTTCATAGATTAAACTGAGTTACAGTTTGCCTTTTCCCTCTCTCAGACTACCCCACAACACACACACACACACACACACACACACACACACACACACTTCACCCCGCCAACCCAGGCCCCCTCCATGTTTCCAGCTTCGGCCGACCTGTGCTTCACCTCACTTCAAAGGCGAGACGGGCTGCAATTACCTACCAAAGTATCTCGTCTCATCCAGACTCCAGACTTAGAGCCTGGCTGAATGGGATCTCTGGTGTGTGTATGTGTGTGACAGCACAGACAGTGTGCGTTTGCGTGTTGTATTCTTTTATTTCTAAACTTACGAGGACCACATATATTTACAAGAACAGAAACCTGAAGGGAAAATGTTTCACATTAAGGACGTGTCGCTGCATTTTACTCCACCTGTAGCTTTCTGAGCACTGTCTTCCTCCTCATTGGTCAGAGCAGATTGAAATAATGTCAAAACATCTTTAAAGATATTTGTGTGGTAGAGTAGATGTATACAGAGATGAACAGTGTGACAGTTCCCTGTCGACCATAAACATTGTTCCCTCCATAAAAGCGAATGGGACGTGAGCCAGACTAAAAATTCAAAGTGCACGTCAAACACACTTTGCAGTTCAAGGGTCCATCTTTCTGATTCCATTTGTTTTTCATTTGTTATTCGATGATGTGTCTTGTCATGATTGATAGCTACTGTACGATAGACGGCCACTAAAACTCAGCCTAAAGGAGTTAGCGGAGCAGTTTCACGATGAAGCCGGTAACGAATTTACAATTTAATTATTATTCACTGTCAGCATTCTTGCATGTGAACCTGCGGTCTGTTTTTACAGATATTCAGAGGGATCTTCTCTGCATTTTGATCAATAAGTGAATAATTTTTGTGAGCTAATGCAGGGTAACTTTAGCACAGCGGAGAGCAGCAGGGATGCATGGTTCATTTCCAAATACAATCCATGTGTGGGAGGCTGCTATAGTATTAGAGGTCAAAATTAAATCACAACACTTATTCCTAAGGCTCCAGATTTTGGCATTTGTCCTACTTGACAGCCTCGAGCTTTTATCAGCTATAATGTCTCATCTCTAGCACTCTGAAGTTTATCTACATGTTTAACCCCACAACAGCTACAGGTCCTCAGTCAAGACATCCAATTATATGATAAAGAGCAGAAGAAGGGCAGTAGATCTACCAGGAGACTCTTTAACTGTGTAGGCATCGCTGGAATCTGATCCAGTGGATTCTCACTTCTGATGAGACCCGTGAATTCATCGTTTCATGATTGTTTTCCTGTCTTCTGATCTTTTGTATTATGTGTTTGGATCAGTCTCCAGGTCCTGCACAGTATTTATTCTGTTTATTGAGACCCAACACTGAGTTGCTTTGTGCCTCAATCATCTTCTCCAGTTTTTAATTAAGCTTTATAGGTCCCCCTCCACCTATTTAAATAATTAATAAGGGTTACAGGGCGCAAGGGGAAGTTGACTTAGTAGAGATTATTGCAGCTGTTTGCCCATTATTCAGGGATTGATACCGTTGCTGTGGCCCATTGAGACATTCCTGCTAACTACTTTACTCTCTGTTTCATAATATATAATGTATGCTTTCTGGAAGCACCTGAAGCTGATGGCATGAAAGTTTGAAAAATGACGTTTCATTAAAGGAGAGGCCTGCACACACTGTTTCACTGAGGTCACATCTTAGTTCACCCTGATTATCACAAGCAGCAAGTGGGAGGAGCAAAGTCAATTTTGAGGTGAAGCAAAGGTTTGAATTAACTAGATTTCTGTCAGAAGAAATGGAAAACCTGCCTGATCCGGGCTTCTTGATTAAAATGCATTCGCCTCCTTTTGTCAACAATTTGTTGTTTCTTCACTCTTTTGTCCGTTTCTCTGGGTCAGTAAACTTGGTTTTCGTCAGTTGGGAGTGTATCACTTTGGAGTCGTGGGCTTTACAAGCTTTACACTGATGAATCTGCACATCTCACACATCCCTGTTTCTCTGGACATAAGAAAAAGAGCTCAGCCATCCTCTCCTCCTCTTTACAGTTTGTGATTTTTGACATCTTCCAGAGTGGCCTTGGTCAAACCCCAGCGTTCATGAACAAGGCTGAGCATTCTGGACATTAACCAAGCAGACAGAGTGATAACAATTGTCCAAGGTTTTCCAGCTCAGAGTTTGATTTGAAGTTCCATTACCTCACTTTGCCTGTCTAACAAGTACCAACCCATTACTCAAAGGCATAAAATCCATTCTCATGTACGCAGAAAAATATTCTAGAAGCTTCTCCCTCCTTGTGTAAAAATTAAATGTATTTCTCTTAGGTTTGGTGGTTTGGTGTGGGGATGTAGCTGCAGCAGTTCTGAAACCATCATCACTAAAAATGCCCTCCATGCACAGCTTATTACTATCTTTTAAGGCTCAGACACCATGATGTATGACGATGTGGATGGTGTATAATGCAGGCTAGCATGCAGTCATTATATGTTACAGGTTGGGTGCACATTATGGATCAGCGCTGTTCTGCACGCTGCAGGTGTCTGTGATTGTCTGCCTGTGCATAAGAGTGTGTCTGCATATGCGATTTGCATGAATGAGCATTTGTATACATTACACATGTGTGCATTTTTTGAGATTCTATACATTCCTCTGTGTGTGTGTGTGTGTGTGTGTGTGTGTGCAGTATATATGCGTGCTTATGTGCCTTCATATGATCCTGAAATCCCTGTCTTTTGGTTAATGAGGCCTGAAGATGAATGCTGTTGAGATACTGCCAAGAAGAAGAAGAAGAAGAAGATGATGATGATGATGATGATGATGATGATGATGATGGTGATGATGAAAGGAATTATTCTTGTTTGTGTGTGGTTGTGTGTATACGTATGTGTGTGTGTGTATGTGTGTTCAAGAGGTAACGTTTGAAATGAATGAAGCTCCACAGTGAGTCATAAACATGTCTGATGAAGATTATGACGCATACATACCATCACGACCCACCACACTCAGTCATTTAATAAACTCCAAATATTCCGACTGGATCTCATGTGCCCTTGTGCTTCAGTAATGCAGAGGAAATTGAGTTATTTCATGAATTGATGAGAGGAAATCTGTGTGTAATTAATGGGTCATGGGGAACAAACATGAAACTGGTTGCAGTCATCATTTGATTCAGTATTTAATTAAAAACACTGAGCGTCATTCATCAAATACCATACTATTACATTTGTGTGGAAAGCATGTGTAACAGCGACAATAGCAGAGGGCGGGGGTCACACAGCACTCAGCCTTGAATTGAAATTTAAGTCATCAGGCAGTGAGCACTAAACATTTTGCAATGTGGTCAGGGTGAACGCAACACAGGGACGATGTGTCATTGATGTCGTGCATCATGGCAAGAAAAGCAAAGCAGACACGGAATGTCTTGCTTTTAGGGAGACAGAAAGAAAGGATTTCTTTTTCTTGTAGTAAAAGGTAAGCCAGTGTAAGCCTTAGTTAGTGTAGGAGGACGAGCTCGCAGTGATGAAAGAGGCCGCTCCGTTCGAAACGTGCTAAACTGGATGAACTACAAGAACAAATTTGCTTGGCTAAAGTTAACGCTCTTCGTTGGGGTTTGGGTGCCCAACAAGTAGCTTTCGCAAGACCACATTCTGA
Source organism: Chaetodon auriga (assembly GCF_051107435.1). Lineage (NCBI taxonomy): Eukaryota > Metazoa > Chordata > Actinopteri > Chaetodontiformes > Chaetodontidae > Chaetodon > Chaetodon auriga. Next base: position 27,681,143 of record NC_135075.1, read on the forward strand.
CAGAAGCATGAAGGAACAGTTGAGGTCTTTGTAAGCCATGCATGGCAAAACCAAAGGTGAGGCTTTGTTGGAGCATGTGCAAAACTCCTGCAGCCAATTGGTGAGAGATTTCAGGACAAAGTAAAAGAAGCTGAGCATGTTTGCGGCACCGTTTAATGTGGAGTCAAATAATGTGCCTGACGACCTACAACACAAAATCATTGCAAAGCAATGACAAGTCGCAGTCGAAGGCAAGCAGGTTTGCTCGAGCTGCAGGTAAGCGGCGGAGGGTTGGGTGGAGATAGAGGTGGGGCGCATTTTTGCAGATCCAGGCACACTAAATGAAGGCAAAGCTGCAGAGTTACATCTGAGACATTTTAAGGCATGAAGGGATTTTTTCATAATCATGTAATTTTGATGACCGTAGATGAGTGTTTAAGGCTTTAATCAATACCAGGAGTTCAGTAGAATGTACCTATTACAAGAGAACTGATGTACCAGGTGGTATTCAACAGATGTAACACTTGGGACATGGTTTTGACCCACATGCAGCTGCTGTCCCCCACTCAATTAGCCCACATACTGTAAGTGAACACAAGCAACAGCTCATGTGAAACCTAAGGATCATTGCTCACACAGGCCCCACTTGTACTCAGCTTGGCCCCATTAACCTCCACATGAGCAGACACACATTAGGCCTGTATGGAGCCAGCGGACAAATATGGCTCATCAAACTCATGTGTGTCCACATCGACATGCTGGCTAGGTGCCTAATTCCCCTCTCGCTTCATTCATTCCCTCTTCCAGCCTTCCTTTCCAACTTTGTCCGAACAGCCCCCTGCTTCTTCCTGTCCTTGCACCCTCTATCATTTTCTCTCCTCTCCATCCTCCATCTCCACTCTTCTCCAATCCACTCCACTCTCCTCTTTCTCCTCCTGTCCTCTCCTCTCTGCTTAAGACATCTTGCAGGGAAATGCTGCTGATTTTTCTGAAGGTCCTTGAACCTCCAGCCATGAACTGACTGAAACGCTGGTGCATGTGTGTGAGTCGGCCTGGGTGTGAAGCGGCCCAGTGTGAGCGTAAAGCTGATGTGTTGTCAATACAAGTCCTTTTATCTACAGTCAGGTGTTGGAGTACCAAGCACACAAATGCACATGCTGTCTAAGAATCAGTGGCCAAGGCTGTTATATATAATGCAGAAAATAGTGGTGACCAGCAAACAGTTTATGCCTGAGTAAATATTTGTATCGCCGTCCATGTTTGAGAGAAAACAGTTTCAGCGCTGCTTCTCCAGCTCAGCAGAATATAACAGTCACTCCCAAGTCCCACGTACTGCTATTTGAAGTGATGCATTCACGATTGTTGGTAGCGCAGGGAACTGTGTTTCTGTCGACACATCAGAGTGTTGTTACACCGGCTCAGATTATAGGAGCAGAAATCTCATCGGCCTGAAGTGGCCCTGCTTGCTTCTACTAACGTTAGCTTGGTGGTGCTGGCTAGCAAAGCTATAAGCAATATTGGAAGGCAAGATGAAAGTTATAGTTCAAAGTGGAAGTGCAAGATTAGTGATGATCTGTGAGAGAGAGACCATAAATATGTGTCTGAATTCGTTACTTTTGCTCTGACTGATATTTTCATTACCTGGACCTCTCTGGTCTCGTTCTGTCTTCTCTGATCCTGCACTGTCACTTCATTCAACATAAGAGCAATGCACTTATGAATACACTTAGCTGGTTTGAATAAATAAGTCACAGGTTTAACTCCTTCAACTGGCCTGAAATCTTCTGCGAAAGGCCAATAAATGCACCGCAGACACGGCAGCTGACAGAGAAAGGAGGTCGTATTATACAGAGAAATATTAGCTGTTCCTGGGTGAATAAATGTTAATGTGAGTTATAAAAGAGAAGCGAAGGGCAACGAGAATTCTGAGCTTTCAACTTTAACACGGATTCATTAATAACACCATCAAGCACATCGTGTTTAATTAGGAGAATATTTTACAAAGGGCAACCATTTACCGCATACTGCCTTTAGAAGTTCAATTAGCTGATAATTAGCCTGATCAGCCATAATCAGCAATCAATACGCACATTATTAAACCATTAATCAAGAAAATAAGTAACAGCAGTCATCATCATACAGCTGTATCACAGTTTTGGAGTAACCTTATGCCAAACTCCCTTTAAGAAATAAGACTTATTAACGATTCTTTATGTGTCTGTTGGAACAAATTACTCAAACTCAACAAGATGAAGGATGTCTCATATCAACAGGCTTCTTGTCAATTCGGCATCAAAATAATCCATCAAGATAAACTGTATTTCCATACAAACCAGCCTCTGTTGGTTAGAGTGCAGCAAAGACCGAGTCCAGCTGCCAGGTGCAGTCTCACCACAAGGTCCATTTAGCAGCTTTTCATTGTATCACAGTCTTCCTCAGTCAGAACTTCAGGTGTTAAAATTCACGTTTTTTCCATTTAACATTATGAGCGCTTTACTAAACGTTCCTTCTTGATATTGAAAACATTATTTGACTGTATTTTGTATCTTTGGGTCAGAGCACTCGAGCCTCCTCAGCAGACGGTGTTTACCTTGTTTGCACAGAATAGCATGCACTTTTTCCACTTGACGAGAAATTGAAGTATTTCTTAATCACATTGAGATTTTCATTCATTCTTTTATGCTCTCAGTCTCATCTCAGCTTTTTTTTTATTCTACTTTAGATCCCAAAGCTTTCTAGTGCATGTGTGTCGACACCATGAACTTCTTAAATGAAATGTGGGTTTGAATGTTTCTTCTCCCCGTAAGAATCGAATTCTATCTTACAGAATTTATCCAAAGTGTGTCAGTGTGGATTGAAAGGTCGATCATATTGAAAGAACCTCGAGAAACTAACAAAAATTACCATATTAAAATAGTTTACATAGCTTTTAATCTTGTGTTGTTGAACTCACTGGATATGAAGTCTGCACACACTGACAGGAGGCTCTACACTGTTAGTGCTTGATCTGTCGGCATACATTCAGTGGTATCATGGCGCCATCTAGTGGAGCCTTCTTTTACACGCGTTCAGACAGTGGTTCATGCTGTCACTCCCAAACTGAATGACATGACGTCAACACAGACTAACGCAAACAACCACTAAATCTAAGTTAATTAAAGGCCCTGGAAAGTTTTTTGAGTGTTAAAGTGACCAATAAATCTGAAGAATTTCTCTTTTTTCTTTTAAAAATTTGGTTTTGTGCATTTTGTAATTAGTATTTTTTTGTTATACAGCCAAGATTTAAACCCACATTTTGAAGTTTTCAGGTTTAGAATATTAAGTTCAGAAGCTGCGATGCTGTTTAAAGGTTTGATTACATGAACAATGTATATGAATAACCACCTCATGTTCCAGATTCGTGGGGCCACTAGGTTTCACTCACTGCTTTTTTTATTTATTTATTTATTTTGACCAGGATAAAGGCGGCATGTCGAATGAGCAGCAGTGTCACATTTTGTGAAATCACATCGTCTGTCAGGCGGCCTCATGAGGGTGGATGTCGGGACTGACAGGAAATGGAAACTCCAGACTTTCCTTCTTTACACTGGACTTCGTTTATTGGCTGATCATCTGGCAAGCGGTCAAATAAACAACCACACTGGTACAATCATTTGTGCAATCGATGCATGTCTCCAAAACCACTGAGATGAACTAAAAGTAATACAGAATGTTACAAAGCAGCTTTTGGACAAGCAGTTTGTTTTACTGACAGAAGTGGAAACACTGTTTTTCACATTTTCTTTATTTTCACTTCGGCAACTGAGGATTTTGTATTGATTTCTCTTGCTGCGAGAAACATAATGTTTCAGTGGGTGAGATGCAAAACGGGTCAAAGTCATTTTAAACCAGACTGAAAACAAAAAAAAAGATATTTATCTGATAAAACAAAAGTGATGAGCTTTATGGTTTGGTGTCCTTGTTTGAGAACGGTGGCTGCTGAAGAAAACGTCTCGATGACGACATCCATGGTTACATTTTAAAATCAGACAATCATAAACTGCATACAATCCACTTTTCCCATGAAGAACACTGCTGATGTCCCTCTGGTATAAAAGGAAAATCATGACTTCACTGTAAAAACTCTGCTGGTAATCTGTAGCGATGTCTGTCATTCTCTGATCCTCACAGAGACGCACTAATACAATCATTTAAGCATGAACTCTTTGCCAGGACTCATGGATGAAAATCTGTGAGTGATGACTACACAACCTCAAAACATGAGAGCAGTTCCTTAAGAAAGATAAGTTGGTCATTAAATTTTCATTTCTCATTGACAGGCAGTCCTGCAGGGGGCGATGTGTGGTTCCATTTCTGCAGGGGGAATGTTAACGAGCCGCATTCATGTTTTCACATATTGAAACAGCACTTTGTCACAGTCTGACTGACCCTCAGGCGCCGAAAACGCAGCAGTGAGTCTTTACTGGTTATCCACGTTCAAGCATGGACTTAAGCGGTTTTTTCATCAGGCTCTGGCAGGACTTACAAAACAAGCATTTCTGGTTCTTTCTGGTTGCAGCTATGAGCAACTTGTAAAAATCTTGTGAAATTCAGTGATTATTATACTTAAACAAGCTTGTACTGCAAAGCCACAGAGTACACAGGTTTCAGAGTTTAGACACTCAGTGCTGTGTATCAGTGCAGGTTTTTAAACGTGTAATTTAAAGTCAGGAACTGCATAATGTAAAGTTTGTCATAAATGTCATCATTTGTCAAAGGTACTAAATCATTGTTCAGTTGTTCATCCTTCAAAATATACTTCAGAAAATGAAGCAAAGAGATGGCAGCGAGTCTGGAAACGACTGGTCCTGGAATGTGTGAACGTAAACTGATGTGAGGTGACCTGTAAGAGTAACGTCATCGGCATACATGCTGCCATGAAAGCTGGAAATTAGATCACATTCTTCTACGTATTTTTTATGTTTTGTTTAATTCAGTTTGCTGTAATGAAGCTGATAGTATTCTGGAGTTAGAACATAGTTCCTGTACTGTCCCAAAAGCTTTGTTAAAAAACAATCGTAACACTGCAGTGATTTGGACTGAACACAGTTCAACAACACAGGAACAATGTGGAGCGTGTGACGGTACATTAATGGTCTTATATGACTGTAAATGGGCTAAAATCTGACGTACTCTATAATATAAACTCATATTCACTTTTTAACCATTGTACTTTGTGATGCATCCAATCCTGCCGCCTCTTCTGAATGTCACTGTTATTCTTGTAGTTGTTAATGTGAAGCACTGAGTCAGAAAATGTAATTTTCACCTACAGTACATGTTTAATTTTTGTACCTTTTTACAAATATTTGAATTTTGTTTTAGTTTTCTTCTTTCTGGTTTCTGAATAGAACGTTTTATTTTCTTCATCACTGTGCTGTCTGTATTTGATATTACTGTGCAAATCAGGTAAATTGCTAATTGTTTGAGGCTACTGTCGATGACAGCACCATCAAGTTTGGTTTTAAACTTGGGTCGATATCTTCTATCATTAATAAATTCTGACTGGACTGAGCCCGTTTCAGTCTTCAGTGCTGCCCATCAATCGAAGTAATAGTTCTGCACAAAGACGGCGTGGATGCCTCTGTAGACCGGAGAGAAGTTGTAGATGAGAGCCAGCTCTTCCTCCACAGGGCTGGAGAAACTGTGCTGATTCTTCATGGCTGGAGGAGAGTGCAGACAAAAAGCAGAGTGTGATGCTTCGCCCATACAGAAACGCTCTGTTTCATTCATAACGCACACAAAGACTGTGCGAGTATTAAATGAGCTCCGTGCATTTGTTTGTCTCTGACTTCCTCGTGTGCAGACCTTCATCGACTGCATTTATTTGATTTGTGCACGTGTCACTTCAGCTCAGTTGCACTTGCACAATTCAAGCGTTCTGGCAGTTTAGATCAAATAGTCTACATCTATAATTCTGTAACCAGCCACGAGAAAATGGCATAATCAATTTATGTGATTCAATTTAAGACAACATGGGTGAGACTTTGAAAACTGGTGAAGATTGGTTGAAATCTGCAGGAGGGGCAGAAAATCTGTTTAAGCAGACAAGAAAGGCTCACAGACCAACTTTCCAGGACATTTCCAGTGAAGCAGTGAACTATCCGTTTGTAGGTATTCTGCTACGACACGAGCGAGACAGGAAGTAGACAAACAGCGATGGAAACAGCCTGACAGAGAAGCATAAAGATGTTCCACATGTTACCTTCGGAGACAAAGAAGCTGGCAGTGTAGAAGGAGGCTCTTATCGCAGAGGTGGAGTGAACCATGCCCGGCTTATCTATCCACTCAAAGGTGCTTTTCTCAGGATGCCACTGCACTGCATAAAATGGGTAGCGGGAGGCTGAGGACAACCACAAAGAAAGAAAGAAAACTCATTCATGCATTGGAAAGTTATGCTACTCAACTTCTTTCTCATCATGAATCTGACGAACAAAATCAGTAAACTTATTGGGTGATGGTGCCATCTGGTGGACAGTCGTGAATGGTGGAAATGCCGAATTCAGTCATTTGTCATTTGTTGCACTAACTTTTTGTGTTTATGACAGCTGTACAGTGAACAACATGAGTGATGTGACACTCAAACTGCAGTGCAGTCAGCGGTGAACGGTACCTTCCATGGTGGAGATGAATTCCTTCTTCCCGTCATTGTTAGTGGAGAGGACCTTGTAAAACCTCTTCAGCCTTGCATTTCGGCTGAAGTTCTGTTGGTTCAAAGGCAGAGATTTCATATTAATGTTGCTGTAGCTGCCCCAGCCTTGAAACATCTGCTCCCTCAGCGATCTACAGTGAGAACATACAGATTTTACTCACAATAAATGCTAAAAGTTCACATATTGAGCTGACATTTCTCAATTATGACACTCCATTAAGAATCATGTGTAGCTTGAAGTTACAAGGCTCTTACATTTCAAGGCATGGATGGGGGTCGAACCCATGATCTTTGGTTTACGAGACCAACGCCTTACCACTTGGCCACCACGCCTGTCAATGCCTTCCATTAGCTAAGTACATGGGCCGTGGGCCGTGAGATTGTATATTATTATTAGCCTTCATTTCCACCTCATGTGCAGGCATGGTGGCCCAGTGGAAAGGTGTTTGTCGTGTCAACACGCTGAGTTCATCCAACTCCCTTAGATAATGAATGTGAAAAAAGTGAATGTGGTCAACCTACCTTGTTCATCATTATCTTCAGACAAAGTGCTTCTCAGATCTTTGCACATGGTTTGGAGGCTCCTCTCACCCATGTATTCATCAAGCTTTAGCTGGGGAAGCTGACTTTCCCAAACTGGCAACCCAACACACAGCTTGTTTACTGCAGAGTGTGCTGATGCATGTGCAGCTGTAACTGGTGATAGCTCCAGGTACTTGAGATGATGACATTAACAGCACTGCATATTTCTATAACTCATTCAACATCAACTTTTGAGCATAATTTTGAAGGCATGGATGGGAGCTGAAGCTGTTATCTTTCGAAATCATAGACTTGGGAATTTGTTTAGTTCTACGTTCATTCTGGAGGACCAGTAACAAGCTGAATGCACTTCCTTACAACAGGACAGTCTTTCATAGTGGCATGGTGGTCACTTTGCAGTTTGTAAGCAAACAATCATGGGTTCAGTCCCCATGCCTTTAAAGTTTCTCTTGAGTGTGTCTATATCCAATCTGAATGCTAATTTTCTCTAGCAGGGTGGAGCGAGGCGCAATGAACTGCAGACTTTTGGACCAAATTATTTATGGCGCTGCACTCGGCTGAACACTGATGATGCATATCAGATTGTCGGTTTTGTCATCCGACAAACACTTTGTTTGAAGCATACTGATGCCCCAACTACACAAAAAAAGAGGGGAGCAGAAAATACCTGCAAAGACAGACTCCAGCTGTGGAAGTTGGAAGTGATGTTTTCCTCGGACAGAGACTGCAGCAGATCTTTGGGAAAACTCCGGAACAGACGGCTGGACTGGGCCGCTGGAGGACAGATAGGGATTTGTGGTGAGGAAGGAGGTTCAGGCCAGCAGTTCACACAGTACATGGGTAGACGGGAAGTTACACTTTTAAAGGTAAACTTAGTAAGTGTTTGTGAGATGTCAGTTCTTTCTATGACTGCAGTGGGCCTCAAAGTTTTGCATAACGTGAAATGACTGTTTGGTCATAGACTTGTCTGTCTGATTTGCATGAGATCCACCCACATCTGCCCACATTTAGCACCATGAGAGATACTTCTGTGGCTCCAAAAGGGATCACAACAGCAAAGGGAGCGTAAGTAGGAATATTTGCTCTTATGAAAATTTTCTAGGAGGATTCCTATACAGGGAATCCCACATCAGATGTGGAAAAAGAAAAAAGTTTATGTATTATAATGCATTGAATAATGGAACAACACACTTAGTCTCTCTGGCTGAAAAACATGTTATACAGCTGATGTGAAATGGTGCGTTGCAACAGTTACAGTGAAATAAAACTACAAACCAGTAGGTTTCAAAGCTTAGAAAAACTCTTTTTCAAGTCAATAACCAACTTAGAAGAAAAAACAAAGCTACAACGTTCAGGAAAAGGATGAATTACAAGGTGATTTTTTTGGTTTAATAGAAAACTCTGCAGGGCAAACAGAGCAGATGAACTTCTTCACAGATAAACTGCAGCTGAAACAGGTGTTTGAGCTGCCCGGCACATGCATGTCACTCACCTATATTACAGGAAGTAGGTGTGTCTGATGGTGTCCCAGCATGCACCGGGGCATTTTAGCCTGTGCTGCTGCACTAGAATTTACTGATGTGCATTGTGTTCTGTAATGTTTCCACAGTTGTTGTACAACTTAAGAATGCACCATGAGCGATGTCTGTGAACATTTATTGAGATTCTCATCATTAACAAGAACTCGCAACTTAGTGATATTGAACTGCATAAATAAAACTGACTTGGCACGCTCCTCCATGCAGACACTGGCATTGTGTGGATGTTTTATTTGGCAGATGATCATTACCCTTGTGTTACTGCAATCAAACATAAATTGAGGGGGAGGTGTGTGACACTTGATCACAGTGTTACTATAACTGCCATATTAGAAATCTCACCTTAAACTGAACTTCATGGCTTTAAAGCTTAATTAAACCATGTGTGCAGCAGGTTTAAGTTAAACCTCAGTGCAGTTTAAACCACTGCTTCTGAGGATACAGCAATGGGGTGCAAGTGATCATGTGACTATGACAGACAGCACAGGTTTAAAGTTGTGCTAAACAACAGCCGCTCTTTTTTGTCGAAAGCATGTTTATGAGCACATGGCTGACATTTGTTTTCATTTTCATTTTTGCATTCACTGCATCATTTGGAAATCTGCACAAAACATCTTGAATTTTGCTTTCTGCAGTGTGAAATCGAAACTGATAGCAATGACAAAGACAGAAAAAGGTGAAGTAAGCGGCTAGGTCGCTGCTTTCACCAACATTTATTTAAGAGTGATTTCCTGTTGCATTTGTCTGGGATCAGATTATTTACAGATATTGCTCCATAACTGTGAAGTTCCTGTTGCATGAATATGCTCATTCCCTCAGGTGTTCTCATTTAGTCTGCTTGATTGGTCCAAACAGAACTGCTGGGACCTGAAGGTGTTTCAGCGATTCCTTAAACTTAAATTCAACTAAGAAAACTGACAGATTGTTTTCAACTTGAGTGTAACACATTTTACTTGTTTTCCACATTTTCCTAATTTGTTTGAGTGAATGTCAGTGACAGACCAGAGTACCTGCTGTGAGGGTCAGAGGCAGAGCCACAGCCTTGGTATCAGTGAGGGTGAGCAGGTTTCTGTTGGCTGTGAGCACAGACAGCTGCTGGAAGCCCTGGCAAGTTCCCCATATAGGGAAGTAGTCCCCAGCATCGTTGGCCTGCAGAGATTAGACAGTGAGGAATGACAGAGTAACAACGAGGAAGGTGCAATGACATCTTTATAACAGTGTTATCTGTTTCTTCTCCAATGACTTTCTCCACTTGCCTACAGTTGCAAAATATTCACACCGAGTACAGCTGAGGTTGATATGAGCCTTGAGCAGCCGGAGTGAGACAAATCCTCCAATGTTACATTCTTTTTAGTACCAAATTCCTTTTTCTCCCAAGCGTTCTTCAATCGCAGCTCAAATATTACTGTTTGAGGACAAAAAAGGGGGAATTTATCTCATCACTTCCATTGGAATTACATCATAAAGGTATCTCTTGACTGCCAGTATGAAAAGGAGGAATAATTAAAGCAACCAAAAACTCCCTGAATGTGCGCAAAGGTATGTGAGAGAGGTCTCATGTCACTCAGTGTCACTTCATCTTGGCAGTGAGTTGTACGAGTCAAACGTCTTACCCTCAGAGCCAAATTGTAAAAGATCTTGGCGGCTCGACTGAACTGCGACGTCTGAATGTCTACGTCTCCTCCCGGCAGCAATAACCTGAGGAGACACTTCACGTGTTAGACATTTGGGCTCCGTGTTGAGCAGGAAATCTTTGGTACAGCTAACAGTTTCACTGCCACAGTGTAACCATGACATGTGTGCAGCAAATAAGCTTACATTTTACAGTGCATGTTAAAATCATATGCAACTAACAGAATGGGTCAAAGCTGTAGACCAGAGAACAAATATTTATGTATTGCAGATCACTTTCAAACTGGGGAAACTGGCAGCCGTCTCTGCTGTGCATGCTGGCAGAGCACCAGTAAATTTTCCCCCACAAGTGAATACATTCACTTCATTCATACAGTCTATGCTGTAACGGCATGCTCTTATTTTGAAATAAAGGCAAAATAAGTAAAGATTTGAAACCATGCTCAGCATTAAAATGATTGGCTGACAGCTGACCATGTGATTACATTATCCACTTGAGGGGGCAATTTCACTGGTTGCAAAAAGAAGTCTAATTGTATAGAAGTCCATGGGAAAATGACTCTGCTTCTCGCTTGATTTTTCACCCCAGGAAATATTTTTTCTTGCGAGTTAATGGTCTCAATCACCAGTTTCAAGACTCCAATTCAGCGTGATGTTTATTTTGTAATTATGGCCCCGTTCAGAATAAAACAGATGATCGAGCGGGGCATGCTTAGGGGCATGGCTACCTTGAGGCAGGTCTGACTGATTAAGGCATGTTAGCTCGAACTAGTCACATTTGAAGAACAGGAATAACAAGAACAAAAGACAGACAGTGTGTCATGTGGCGACCTGAACAAAGGAGACAATAAGAGAACTCAACTCACCCATTTATTGAGTAGAATATCTTAGCATATTCTTCTTCTGTGCGATTGATTCTGGTGAACAAAAGAGAACGAAAAACAGTTAAACCCATTCACTGTCCAAGACAATTAAATAGAGTATTGATCATTCTTAATTAAAGCAGCAGATAAATGTCTACACATGAATGCATTATTGAAAACAACCATATGAATAACAAAGTATAAGGAAGAGGTGACACAAAAAAGTGAAAAGTCGTAACATAACTCAACATACAAACCACTGATACAGTGACGGCTCTCTGTTTTGCATAGCCTCCACCCACATGAACCCACATCCAGCACCACGACTGAAACGGATGCCAGTAAGGTGTGGGTGACAGTTTGAGTTTTACTGGCAGACACTGTATGCAAACCCATGCAAATATGCAATATATATATGAAAACAAATGCAAATCACCGCCTGTACATTTCAAAGGAAAACAGCTGGGCCACACCGATTTGCAGCTCTCAATTGTGCAAACAGACCAACTTTTCCACATCGAATCACCAACCTCAAGATAAAACTTTATTCAGAGTTACAGCAACAAGTGTAAGAGGAGGCTGAAAAGGATGTGATGGCCACTGGAGAGCTGAATCCCAATCACTACCCTGCTCAGAGGGCAGCCAAGTGGTCCTGCACTACCTCAACACCCTCTCCACGCAGGCTGTCCGGACTGCAGAGGGTCGCAGTGGAAAGCAGAGGATGTGGCACTCCGCCTGCCTTTTCCTCTATTGCCTGCAGGCGGTCTTGTGTTTCCTCGAGATCCCGGCTGTGTAATCTTTTGTATCCAGCTTCTCCCAAACTTTTCTTAAACATATATAAACGCAGAGCCTTATGAGCAGTCCACTTTTTAAAATTGTGGTCATCATATGACTCACAGTAGTTATCAGTTACGATGCCTGGCGGAGTTTGATGTGAGCGGAGTCGGTGTAAATGAAAGGAATAACAAGGTCAGAAGATCACCAAGAAAGAAGTATGATGAGCTATGCTAACAGCCTTTCCTGCTGTGGCTGGAGACAGGGTTGAAGTTAGAGGCTGTAAAGATGCTGAAATGCTCTGTGGAGCGAACCTTTCACTTTCTGCAGAGTAATTTGATCCACTGTTAATGAATCAAAATAGTGATTAGATTAAAGTGTTTGCTGCAGTTGCTGAAGCGGCCTGGTCCTCATCATGATGTCAACAAACCAGTCAGATGTGGGCAGCTTACTGAATCATGCAGTAATTTATCTGATCATCTTCATCATCTTTGATATAAAATCATAATCAGACCAGCACTCTCATTTGTTTCAAACACGGGGTAAATCCTGATCACACCTGCCTTTCAGGTGATCATTTAGAGTTGATGTTTTCTTCTTATTCCTTGAGAACTCGCTCACTTGGTAATCTGAACCTCTCCATTCTTGCCGAGAACCACGTGGGTTTCATTGTTGTACATCTCGTTTTGTCAAAGCCAGTGACACATTCGAAAGGAGACAAAGGGACTGTGTGCTGCTTTACGCCATAAAACCACTGAAGTTTGTAAGCAAACAGTTTTCAGCAGTGTGTCCAACATTTTTGTAGCTTCCTCTTGGATACGCGTTGCTTACGGATTGACACCTTTTTAAGTCCCCACCTCAACTGTGTGCTGTTATTGGCTGGGAGCTACAGCCCAGAAACATCCCAACCAGAGCAACATAATAAAATACAGGCAGAGGAAAGCGTCTCTGCAGATAAATACACCACCACACACTTCTAATGCGTTGTAAATGATGACTGGAGGGATTGTTGTTGTGAGTCTATACACTGCTTTTTAGGAAAATCCTGCACAGTATACCTTTAAAGTTATTACCTTCACGAGAAACAAAGCATGCATGTAACCCAGCAGACGTTTATCTCAATGATAACGACCTCACTGTTTACTATCTGCTGTCTTTACACAAAGTCAGAGCTGTATTACACCACTGTAACTGCAAGAACAGCCTACTGCAGCTGATTCACATTAAAAGCATTCAACTGGCGAAACACCAGGAGACTTTTATTATGAAAGAGCTGCAGGGAAAACAATGTATTTGTCACTAAGCTAAACACAATACAAAAACAGAGACGGTCAATAGTAACCCAACAGCAAATATTTGCCCCAGGGATCCCGTCCCACCCCGACACCCAACAGGTATGACTGAGAGGTGACACCTGACCCCCGTACCTGATGGGTACGACCCTTGCTCCAGCTCCCTCCAGGTATTTGACATAGGAGGCAGCGATGTAAGACGACCCACGAGCAAACTGGTCGCCTGGAAGGTTTTCCTGTGCCAACACACCTAGAGCGAATAACATGTGACAACACAGAAGAGATTAAGAGGTAACAAAGAGCAGGGGATTAAAGTGAACTGAGGGGGAAAACATCTCCACCGGAGAAGAGATCAGATGTCCCACAGGTGCTGACTTGCTCATTCTTGTGACGTGTGCGACTCCCATGTTTGTGCTTCCTTTCCAGAAAGGCATCATAAATCATATCATAAAACATCACAAACTTCAGCAAAAGATGCCCTGTGTGCTAATGACTCATGACTGTCATAAGACAAAGCAATGCCATCAGCTGTTTCATCCACAGCCACAAAACTGAGTTTTGGATTTGATGCTGAAACAATTAGTTTCTAAATATATATTTTTCTGAGTAAAACTGGTTTTACAATACACACATCCAGAAGTAGCCTCTCTGCACCACACAATCCTCTAAAGCTACGTTAATCACACAGGCAGTTAAGAAACTTTTTGATACTCTGCTGCCAAACAAACACCTGCACAAGGTGAGGTACTAAACCCTTCATTAATGCGCTTCCTACTTCAGTCATAAACACAGATCATGAGTCATGGCTTCGGTTTGGAAACACAGTCTGAGTTCAGACCACAACGACTGCTGCAGATAAGAGCGTAGGCACTTCTCTCATTCTTATCATCCGGCTGCATGAACTTCCTGTTCCGTCCTAAAATCTTGCTTCTTCTGCAGACACTTAGCAGGTGACACATCTATCAGTGACAGCTGAGGCGTCAAAGGTATAATAAGTGTTTTGTCTCCAAAGTGAACAATTAAACCTAAATTATTATGTAATACAGCTCAGCAAACACTGGCGCAAGTCACCCATCTGATAAACATAATGGAAAGACAAAAAATATATAACTGACTCCCCTGCAGCCTTTCATTCACTCACATCATCATCATTCATTCATTCACTTCTTTCTGCCCCTCTCTTCATCATCTTCACGTTATCATTAAACCAAGGAAACGCATCGACGTGTTGGAAAGACTCCTGCGATTTGTAATTCACATCATTTTGTGCTGAAACCTTAAAAATACAAATGAGAACACCTGACACGTAAATTTCAATGAATGGCGGTGATGACCTGTAGTATATGGTCAGAACATGGAGGGCAGCGGTGACAGAGGCTGCTTCTGGCCCCTGCTCAGATCTCAGTCAAGTATCTCTGAGTCTCAAACATCCACAAGCATTTTAAAGACGCGCGTCTTTAAAAGAGAAACACCACCTGTGTTATTAAACCCTGTCTGCGCTGCTTACAGGTTTTTAAATTATGACATAATACTCAGCACGCGCACAGCCGAGAACACAGTGGAGGCATGCGCACGCACACACTCCAAAAAAAATCCTCTCTGTCCACACACACACACACACACACACACACACACACACACACACACACACACACACCTTTTCTCGAACATTCTACATGAGAATCATATGAGCGATGTCCGGCCGCGGTGTGCGCGGACGGACGCAGACGTAAGCAGCCGTTCCTGCGGCTGAATCTTACCGATGACCGGGCGGTAGTTGAGCTGCTGGCTTCTCGCCGCCGCGCACAGGAGGCAGGCGGTCAGCGCCGCGAACACCGCTGCAGCCGGCCGACACATTCAAAACAGCACAAAGGCGCTGAGGATGAGAGATGTGGGCTTGGCTTGCAGGTTGAGGATGAAAATGTCAATATTTGCGCTAGTTTTTTGCCTGAAAGGCTGAAAAATAAAGGACGATCCGAGGGAAGACGCTGATGATGATGCTGCGTGATCAGACGCTGACTCTCCCCTCCTGCTGTCCTCCTCTGGGCTCTGTCTCTACCTCCGTCCAGGATTCTGAACAGGATCAAGTCAGTCACGTGTAAAACTCCCTTCCATAGACACACCTCAGCTAGAGAGGCCTCCTCCTAGTCGTGCCTTCTCCGTAGAAATAGATCAGCCAGATCAGACTCCCGTCCCTCTGCTTGGACTGCTCCACCTGCAGAGGTGCAGCTCAGGTAGAATGTTCCAGCTCCACAGATCAGCTACAGATCCAGTCCCATTGCAATACAGCATGAGGAGCAAAAGGACTCCCTCTCACCAACAGAAATAAAACAACAGGAAGTGCTGAACGTTTTGTTTTCTTGCAGCAGCAGAGGATCAACTGACACTGAAGCAGCTCTGCACGTTCAAAAAAAACAGGCAGCAGAATTGCCTTCTTGGATGGTCATAAGGAAATCTCTAGGGTGCTGCTGGAGTGGCGAAAATGTGATGCAGCAGTGTCATATAGGCTGACCTGTGCTAGAACATTACATGGCATCTAAGTGCCTCTGAATGGCGGCTAGTGAGTACATCCCAGTGTGCTGTTATTGCAGAGGTGTAGGCTGGTTACTTTACAGGTCCAGTGTTGGATTAAGGACGAACTATTGGCTGAAATAGTTACGTAATCACCAGAATCCTTTCATAAACAAAATAGAGCAGGAAAAACGACACCTGAGGTAGCAAACGGCATTTGATTTTACCCACTTTATACTACTATTACTACTACTACTACTATACTTTAATGCTTGGGAAGGTGTGAAAATACTCCATTCACTGTATAAATACTGCAGTCTTAAAATGCATCCTCCCACTCTACCCTGTTGATTGACATGGACAAGCGAAGAAATGAATTACATGACTTTGACAACAAAATAAATGTAAAACAAATAAATGTAAAATAAGTTAAGGACAAGAATTAACTTCAGACAGCTTAACATGTTAAATACAGGCAAATGTCCTTTATGTTGCCTTTTAGGTGATGGTTTACCCCTGATGGTGTGTGCAGCCTGTTTGTTTAGATAGATAGATAGACTTAATTATAAGGCTGTGTATGTTGAGGCCACTCAGCGACAAACTGGTTTTGTGTGTTTGTTCCTCTGGTGTGAACGGTCAGGGTGAAAATTAGAGCCTTTGTGAGAAAGCAGCAGCACACTCTTCCCATCTGGTGTCCAGCTTATCACGGCGCTGCAGCTGCTGGGAGTAGAAACAATCCTAAGCTTTTTGCAACACGGCACGCTCCGCGTGGGAAAAGTTGTACTGAAAAGAAAAAGAAATCTTTACCATTACTTTCTTGTGTATTTTTGCCCACTCGGCATCTCTGCTGTAGCTGTGCAAACTTCAAAACTTCTGCTGATCTGCACATTCATCAACAAAACCACTCAGCTTATTTCCCTTTTTTGCTTTTTTACATGTTGCATCGTCTGAAATCGTCTCTTATCTCAGTCTTGAGCAATATGTGTCCATTTGGGTGTGTGCGTGTTATAAATTCACCACCACTGGACTTCTCATCCTGTTTTAATTTGCCCTTGGTGTAACATCTGTTTACCGGGCAGTGATGAGACACAGAAAGTTAGATAGAAGCTAGATAGAGATAGATAAAGTGTGTGTTTGTGTGTGTGTAAGGGAAAGAGGGAGAGAGAGTAGATGAGAGTGTGTCACTTTGAAATGATGTGTTTAGAGTGAACGCTGCAGTGAGGAGAAGGTGTTGTCAGAGTGTGTGCATGTGCATGTTTATGTTAATTTGATGAAGTCAGCAGTTTGTAATGCAGGTAGTCCATGGATCAGTGGCTTCAGCTACAGCACACTGCAGAGGCACCAACTGCCCTGCACCTCTACCAAATAACCACAAGAGGTCACAGTCCTCCACCAAACAGCCTCCAGTCTCACGTACGGCCTCCGTGTCAGGCTGTGCGTCGTGCAGATGTGCGTCCATGTGTGAAACTATAACTGTACAAGAATGTATCCCAGTCAACAAACTGGATGGTTTGCTTTTTATCCTGAGTTGGATATCAGCCTGCAGTTTCCTCGACTAATATAATCCAGGTTCAAGTTAATAGATGATAAGTGGGCTTAATTATATGTCTAATGCAGCGTTCTGATAGCGTAATGATATATGATGTCCTTTAAATGTTTAAATGATAAATGTTTAGTTATTTACTTCATTGTTTGTTGTTCTTTTGATGCATCTAACCAGGGAAAACAGTCAGGAGTGTTGAGAATTTTACCTGCAGTGAAACCTGCCTGAGCGAGCTGCTGACTCTGGCTTTCAGTGGGGAGCTGAAGTGTCCTGTGGCGTTCTATGCAGCTTAAAACAAGTGTTGTCTGAGGCAAAGAAAATGTTCTCTATGTGGACTGAAGTTAATTCTTTTCCAGTGCTAATTTACATGTTCTAATTTACATGTTTAAAACATGCAAACAATAAAATGAGAAGTTAAGGGGTCTCTAATTTATTAAAATTCATTCTCTGGGGCACATAAACACATAAACACGTGTACCAAATTTCATGGCAATACATCCAAATAGTTTTAGAGACATTTAGCTCAATACCAGCCTCATGGTGGCGCTACAGGAAGAATCAGGGGATCGCCACAGTCATTAGGATGCAACATGTGGGAACTGTGTATGTCATGAGATATTTCAGTTTGGTGGACTGTGGTGGACCCTGTGATGAAGATCTTAGTCCAAACCGCTATCTCAACGTTAGCATGAACCTTTAAACTCATGTCCTTGTTTAGAAAAGGTACACAGGATCACAGTGCTCATCATGTGTGTAAAACCTGAGTGTGTGCTCAAGATAGACAGAACAAGGACGAGGAAGGAGTACTTTCAAGGACATCTACGGTATGTGGGGTTGTGATTGTGTGTGTGTTGGCAATTGTATGCCATTTACCATCTCACACTGTGAGTGCAGATGTGTATTCAAATCTGCTCTTCCTACGCCTCAGGGCAGTTCAGTTTGTACTGGTGAACAATCTCTTCAGTCCTCAATCAGCAAATGAAGAAGAGCCCGTTCCACCCCCTCATCTGTGATGTCACACTGATGTACACTGAAGCTCCACAGAGACTGAATCAGGGAACATGAGGTGGATGAGTGTGACACTGGAGCTATAGGAGGTGATTTCCTGATGTGGGCACGGCACACGGTTCCTCTGAATATGAAGTTAGAAAGACACATCGTGCAGCCAAAGAGCAACATATTTTTTCCTGAACTTAGTGGAAACCAAAGCAGAGCCAGAAAAATGAGAATTATAATACGCATGATGATAATTATAATGCAACTGTCGCTCTGCATCTGCTGGACGTGTAAAGCTAACTGTTTGCTAACACATTAGCCTTAACAACTTCATACGGTGACACACCGATGGGCTCTGCATTTGTCAGCTTTCTGTGGAGTTACACTGCCATCAGGTGGTAAAACGCTTAAAGAATGCGTCAGCTGACCACGGCTAAAGGCAGTATAACTGTTCCAAAGCCCAGTCAAAGGAAGGCAGCAAAGCCTGGAGTCACAGAAGGACTAAATGTGGACAGACTCTCCTCAGCGGCATCCGTGGTTTTGCCTGTACACATGAAAAGTGACAGTAATAGCATACTGTCTCACGTCTGCATGCATGACCAACTGCTGCGCACAATGGTTGGGTTTGTCAGATTGGTGGTTTTGGACAGTTGCAACTCAATAATTCTGATAGTGGAAAGATGTGAGGGTTTCAGACGTTGCTCCACCATCTGACAAGCACTCTGTTTGAAGCATACTGAAGAACCTGTGACCAACATGTCCTTCTGAATGACTTCACACTGTACATCATGTAATATACAGGAATTAAAAGGAACACAACGTCAAACTCTGACCTTCACGGTAACTAGTTATTCAGCCTGCCAAAAATCAGTTTTAGGTAACACAGTTCTTCTCTCCAACATGTCGTGTTCCCAAACAATTAGGCGAAATCGCAATCATCTCGGCTTTCTTTCATTTGGTACCTGCGAATTCTCACGACCTTCTGTGAGGCTGACTCACATTCTTTCAGTAACAGTTGGGAGAGGGATTAATCATGTAACGTCCTGTTGCTACAGTCGTTTCAGCGAACACAAATAATAAACCTTAAATATTCAAATCATAGCACTTGTTGTACCCCAATTACTAGTAAGAGGTTCATTCAACCTGCCTAGATGCCGTCAAAACATGTACAGAAGTGTAGAAACATTATTATACAACATCAATCAACAAATACATAAAGTTTTACAGTTAGTCCTCCAGGTTTTAAAGTCGCATGTCGACCTTGAAAGTCCAAACTGCCGTTCCTGCGTGTTTACAGACTTTATCAGCAGACGTTTCATGCTACAAACAGCAGGCAATGGAATCTCCAGCAGGGCCGTTTTTTCCTACACAGCCTGATTATCAATGGACAAACAAAGCAACGTTTGTTTAATTCATATCCACACCGCGCAATCTGCACTCCACAGTTTGCATCAGTTTAATTATATTTTAAGAGACAGCGTGAGGGATTTGTTTTGGTGACAATCCAGTTAAGAAAACAAGCATAAGTGCTGTCACACATAACACAAACCCAGAGAACCTCACTTTGATCACATGTCAAGGACGTTTAGTGTAGAGTCAACGGTCGCTGCCACCCGGTGGTTTACACTCACCAGTCATTCACTGGACATGAATGATATCAAGATGAAGTCCAGCAGTGCAGTGAAATGACTCAGAGATGATGAAGCCACCAGCCGGCTCTTCATTCTACGGCTCATTCTCACGATACGGCTTTTCATTCTGCTCTTCATCTCATAAAACTTTTAGATGAAACATTTCTCTGTTTTCCTTCATCTTATTTCTGTTTTCTTTTGTATTTGTTTTAATTGCTTGTAGGCATTGCTTGTATGTTTTTATTATCTGTAAACCATTTTTTAAAATGTAAAATAAATATGTAAAAAACAGATGAGTAAAGCTTATTATTATATTTATGTCATCATTGAACGGGTTGAGTCTGTCTAACATTATTGCTTTCCATAAGCAAGGCCCTGAAAGTGCAACGTTTCAAGGTTTTTATTTCAATCTTGATAAATGAGTATTGCAACAAACAAGCTCAGTGAACGTTTCTTTTTCAGGTTAGTTTAAACACTCCTCCTGCAAACACAATGCACAGAAACACACAGCCATGAAGCGCCCACACAGGTGTTTTCACTCACTGCACTTTGCCTGATTAGACCTCTTCTCAGGACTGTGTGGGCATCTACAGACGGACTTAGCGTCCCTGTTGAAGCCGGCATTAACACGCATTTTGGGTGAACTGATCACATGTGAACAGTTCTCAATAAAAGTGTAAACCAGCACCGAGACGCACTGTGATCCAACCACTCAAACCACTTGCAGAGGTGGTCTGGGATGCATGTGACCACACATCAACTGTAGTGTAAACACTAATGCGTCCCCAACGAGGAGGTAACAGGAACATGCCTCTGCGATGCAGGACGTGGTGGTTGTTTTGGTGCTTGTGTGCTAATGCTTGAAAAGAATGGAGAGGAGCACTGATGTTGGAGTACACGTTCCTTTTTTTGTCGTCTCCTGCACTCGTTTGCAAGTCGTAAACGACTCGCCCGGTCTAAATAAGGTCATATAGCTCCAGCTCACTTCCACCTGAGCAGAGGTCCAATCAGAACAACTCAGACCACCTGTGTGGGTGTGCAGCGCGTCGTACTGTTACATCCACTTTGTCCTACAACTCCACCCAATTTAACAGTTTCACAGATATTTTGTGCCACCTTGTTCCACATTTACACGATCATGTATCCATGGAGTGAAATATTTAAACCCAACACTCATCATGACACCTGCTGTCTCCCAAAACTTCAGCCTGGCATATCTGATATGAACTTTGGGATCTCCACTAGAATTTAAAAAGAAAGGGGGAAAGGGTTCAGTGGGTTTGAAAGTTTGGCTGCACAGAGTGAATTAATGAACAGCCCACCAGCAGCTGATGCTTGTTCAGGACTTAATATGAGCTGAGACATGTGCATCCATGTACACGTTAACTCAGCACAAGCCTGTTTGTTTGGAGCCTCTGCACATGAACATATGTGACCTTCTAAATGCAGAAATAACTTGCTAAATATTGATAAAAGTACCCAAATGTATTTATGTAAATTGCCTCAGAAACAAAATGTTTTATCTTGTAAGCAAATAAAAAACCCATTTGAACTGGAAATGAACTGAGAGGGGGAAGATGATTGGATACAGAGCAGAGGACAAAATAGTAAGGGACAAGGAGAGAGGGACAGAAGGAAAGAAAGAAAATAAAGTACAGACATCCAGAGAGAGAGAGAGAGAGAGAGAGATGGAGAGACAGCAGGGGTGACAGAGAGAGAGAGAGAGAGAGAGAGAGAGGGAGGCAAATATAGAGAGACAGAATGAGAGAGAGAGAGAGAGAGAGAGAGAGAGAGAGAGAGACCGACCATTGGTGCCGCAGCGGGGCCGACTGTCACACGGACT
Organism: Chaetodon auriga; assembly: GCF_051107435.1. Lineage (NCBI taxonomy): Eukaryota > Metazoa > Chordata > Actinopteri > Chaetodontiformes > Chaetodontidae > Chaetodon > Chaetodon auriga. The sequence continues at coordinate 27,702,979 of NC_135075.1, forward strand.
GTCAGCGGGGTCGTTACCGGAGAGAGCAGCCGCTGCTCGCCGTTTACTGAAAGACACACCGGGAGAGAGACAGAGGAGGAGGAAAGAAGAAGTACAGGAGGAGAAGAGAAGAAGAAGAAGAAGACACAAGGGGGAATCGTTATATTTGCCGTGGCTGCTATCGCCTGCGTGTCATCACCTCCACCGGACAGGATCTACTCTCCTCCTCATCATTACTCCTCTTCATCATCCCTCATCATCATCACCCTCATCCTCCTCATCCTCCAGACCTCTCCTCCACTTTCTCCTCTCCTTCATCACCATGCCGGGCTGGCGGAGGAACCTCACTTTCTGCCTGCAGCGGATGCACGAGGAAGGTAGGAAGGCAAAACAAATGAATGTGCGCTTGTGTTTGCGCCAGCACGTGAGTGTGTGCCAGCGTGTGTTTCCACGCGGACGTGGGTTTCTTGCTGCTTGAATTCGTGCTGAAATGTGAGCAGTTTGTTTCTGGAGACACTTTGACTCTTTGCAGTTTCTGCTTCATGTGTTTAGAGTTTTCTGCATCGCTGGAAGTGTGCGCGCGCGAGGGTTTTTTTTTTTTTTGCACACGTGTTTTGTGGGCTGATTGAGAAGCACCTGCAGCTTTGATAATTGTGTTTGTGCGCGTGAGTGTGTGTGTGTGCGCGCGTGCGGGTGTGCGTGCATGCATGCTCACGCGCGTGGAGCCTGTGTGCGTGCGTGGACACGCTTGGTCTGTTGGAACCGCGCGCTGTGCGCACACGTGTCACCACTGGTTTGTTCCGCCGTTTCAGCAGCGATTGCGCGAGGCTACTGATGCTGGCAGGTCAGGGCGCGTGTGCGTGCGTATTTGTGCGAATGAGAGGGAGAGAGAGAGAGAAGAGAGGGAGAGAGACTGCGTGTTGGTCCTGCAGCATGAGCGCAGGAGGAGGCAGACAGTGATGATGTTGGTCAGCTACAGTGTGCACGTGCGTGCGTGAGAGTGCGCATATGTGAATGTGTGCAGTGGAGAAAGTGCCGCATGTGAAACAGAGACAGAATGGTGCTGACAATGGTATGATGAGAGAGAGGGAGAGTCTTCTGTATTAATACCTCACCCTGGACACTGTTTGTGTACGTTAAGGTCATGTGTGACGGAGCTGAAGTTAAACTGCGGAGGAAGATCAGCACAGGACTGTCATGCTGGCTGTTCGTCTGAATAGTTAAATAATGTGCTAATTTTCAATGTTTTTAAAGAAACACATGTACGAAGATGAGATAAATGATCAATAATACAAAAATACATCTAAACAATATTTTTACACATAAAACGATCAACCACATTGTTTAGTTGTTTACGTTTCTTTGTTTCAAATTGCTCAAAGGAGAGAGACACAATTTTGGAAGTCTGTGTTAAAAAAATAATCCCATACGTATCCCAAATATTATCTTGCTGTAAATTCCGCCTGTTCATACTGGTCATAAAGAGCCACATCCCCAAAGCAATGTCGATGCAGGTAACGGCACAAAATCCACTGTCCTTATTCTGTCTGTATTCAAACACATCTGAAGTTTATCTGAAGTGAGTCTGAGACCTGCTTAGATAAATCAAGCGAGTATCTTCTAAAGGTCCTTTCTTTTTTAGTTTGAAAAAGTCCTTCCACTGCAGCTGAACAAGGAGAGACTGTCCAGGGAAGCACACGATGGATAAGACAGCGTGTGAATCTCTTCTTTAAAGGAATCTCTTGTAAGCAGCAGCTCATTTGTGCTTTCTTCCCATGTTTTCTGAGCAGTGCTAATAACTGTGAACTGGGCTGCTGTGATCAATGTGTTCTTGCAGCTGGAAGCAAACTTGAGAGTGTGGCGTCAGAGTGAAAACTAACTGTGCATTATTACCCACCTTGTGATATTGTGATGTGCAGCATATGGCCTGTTTGTGGATTCTACTTTCAGTCAGTCTTTTTCATGGTGTGAGCTTGGTCCCTCAGTTCCAGACAAGGGGAATCCTAATGCTTCGCCTTGGTGAGAACACTTTGTTTAGGCCCTTTCCTCCTCCAGAGAAATGGCTTTCTGAGCTCAGCATGCACAGAGCTCCGAGCCCATCCAGCATCTTTAGGATGAACTGGAAAGCTGACTTTGAGCCAGGCCTTATCTCCCAGCATCAGTGGCCGAGCTCATTAATGCTCTTGTGGCTGAATGAGAGCAAATCCCTGCAGCCAGGTTTCAAAATCTGGTGCAGAGCCTGAAGCCAGAATGGTGGAGGCTTTTATACCCGCAGATTAATCGTTTTGGAATGAAATGCATAACAATCACACATAGAAGTGATGTTTGGGTGTGCACATACGTTCGGTCACACGGTGTATGTGACACTTCAGATATCTATTATCTAAAACAGAGGACTGCAGCAGTGCTGATGGCACTGTGTTCATGGTCACATGACACTAAATAAGGTGGACGTTCCTTGTTGTGTGAACGGTATGAATGACAGAAGCTGCGACTTAAAGAGGAACACTTAAAAACAATTCATTCCCAAACAGACCTTAGGCCAGGATTTCCTCATTTCAGATCTTTCATTCATCCGCTAAACCAACTCAGACTTCTCCGTGAACATAATACACACACACCTGGAGCACCTCTTTTGTAGTAACACATTCACTGCATTCCAGCATCTGACTGAGATGTTCTGCATTTGGAATAAACTGTTTCTGGAATTCCTACAGCTGACATTAATCATACCCTGCAAAGGTACTCTGAGCCGTTAGTCTAGCAAGAAATTATTGTCAAATATGTAAAAATTATCCTTAACAGAGGTAAGATTTTACATAGAACACACCACACAGGGAGGGAAAAGGCTGTTTAAGGTGGAACTGAATGATTGAGACATGAGCACACATCGTTCACAAAACTCAGCAGACACTTGCGAACATGCCATCTGGCACCGTCCACCTATGAATAACTTATGGTACCAAACCATTGATCAACTGACTGCTGCATCCCTCTTACCATGCAGCTGATTACTAGGCGACTAATCACTTCCATAATTCTCCTCACCGCCTTAATTATCACCAGAAACACGATATCCCTAAATTGAAAACCCAAAAGCAACACAAACACTTCTCAGTGGAAAATGTCTTCCACTGTTAAAGCAGCAACATTTCATAGAATCTGGTTTCTAATCCTTAACTATGAAAAACTTGACTCACACTCGCCACAATACATAAAACAATGTTTTCTCTTTCCTGCTCGCTCCTTTGTCTGCCAACAACTCAATCCCATGACAAAACATAACCTTTCTCTTCCCTGACCTGCTTTTCTCTCTCTGTTTCTTTTGTGATCTCTAAAGGGGGAGGCTCCTCTACCTACTTCAATCTGTTTGTTATCATCATTATTATCATTATTAGTAGTAGTGTTAGTTGTAGTAGTTCTCATGGTGATAATATGAATAACAGTAGTCTAATATCGACCCCAGGAAGCTTTTTCTTCTTTTTGTGTACTGTTTTAGTTGTTTTTTGGTTTGTTTTGTTGTTTTATTTATTTAGTTTTGTTGTTCGTCCCTCTTCTTTCAGATGTCTGCCAACTGATCTCCATGAACAGTGCGATATATCCTCTACAGCTCTCTACTGAAATTTCTCATTGCCGTCTATTATTATTATTATTATTATTATTATTATTATTATTATTATTATTATTATTATTATCATTATTATTATTAGCTCTGCCTGAAGGTTCCCTCTGGCTGGGGCTCAGGGGGTAGAGCGGTCGTCCTCTTATCAGAAGGTTGGTGGTCCGATCCCCGACCCCTGCAATCTACATGTCGAAGTGACCTTGGACAAGATACCGGCACCTTGCACGGCAGCCTCTGCCACCAGTGTATGAATGTGTGAATGGCTGAATGCTGATTTGCGATGCAAAGTCCTTTGAGTGGTCAGTAAGACGAGAAAAGTGCAATATAAATGCAGTCCATTTACCATCTGTGCACTCTCTTCTCCTCACCTCTACCCATCAAGACTCACTCGAGCTTCTGAGACTCGGGGGTTGGCGATTTTCAGCTGATTGGACAAAGAGCAAATTTAAATGCAAAACATCAGACACCTACAGTGAAAGGCCCTCTCCTAAGGGTTTTGGAGGCCAGTCAGGGTGGGACATGCTTCAGGCCAGCACCCTCCGAAGGGTCCAGGTGTGACCTACAGTAGTGACACCCTCACCTAGATCCTCTGGAGAGAGCAGTTTGTAGACCCCTCTGATCCTGCCTCTGCTCCCCTCCTCAGGGATTACCTTAGCAGTCGTCCCCTCTGTAGCTGCAGAGGTAGGCTCTCTCTCAGTTCTAACAATCTCTTACTCATCTGGTTGATCTGTTTCTCTTCTCCTTTCTTCTCTCCTCAAGTCTTTATTGTAGGGAGGTGATGCAGTGTGATGCATCTGTTGTGTCAATATCTGTGTGTTCTCTGTCAATGTTGACCAGTTGCATCGTGCATCACCAATATAAAAAAAGCCATCCCTTCCATCATGCTGTTCTCCAGCAGGCCATGTACCCTCTAACCCTGTGAGGATGTTTATCTTCTGATTGAAAATCCTCTCCATGTTTAATGTTTAATGTGTAGCTGTGTGAGACATAGTGCATGGCTAAATGAGAATAGGGGTGTAGGCGTTGAGCTGGTGTGTGTGTTCGGTGTAAGGCTGTATTTATGTGTGTGAGAAAATGGAAAAGGTGTTTGCTCAAGATGAGTGTGTGTGTGACAGAGAGAGATGTGGCGAGCAGCAGTGATGTTTGTTTATGATGTGTGTGTGTGAGTGATGCAGATTTTGAATTAGTATGCTGGATACACAGTGACCCTGCTGTCCAATGATAACTGCCTTATGGACCCACGAATGGCTGTTTGAGGCCCCTAATTGTAGCAGTCCTTTATTTTTAATGGGGGGCACTTCATAGAATGCGCTCGGTAAAAAGCTGCATGAAGGAGGTGAGTACATGCACTCATTTCTTAAGCACCCCGTGGCTGCTCTTAAGCAAGGCACTCAACCCCCAGCTGCAGCTGCTCAGTGGCAGAAGAGTGCATGATCACTCCAAGGTTAGGAGTGTGCAGAATGTGACACTGAGTGGCAATAAAAGCTGTAATATAATCCATCAGTAAACCTCCCCTTCCTTGAATAGATAAATCAAACAGAGCTGGATCAAGCTTGTTCTGTTTGATACAGAAAGAAAGAAGAACACAAACCTTCCAGCAAAGTGTACAAAAAGAGACAGAAAGGAAAGGGGAGGGGATATGATGTGAATTTGACTTTTGCACTAACTACAAGAAATACATTCTCGATAGAATCAATTTATTTACAAAAAGGGAAAAACCAAAAGCGCGCTCAAACTGAGTGGAATAGCAAAGGAAACTACGCTGGAGAACTGAGGCTGAGAGGCACACCGAACGGGGCTGAAGAACACTGAAACAGAGAGCAAAGTTCAGCATAGAGTCCAAAATATAACAAAAATGATCCACAGGAAACTCCTGGACGAAAGCTGAGAAGAGGGGTCTTTCAAGAACAGGTTTTCTCAAGTTCAGGATAACCAGGAGATCAGGACGAACTGGCAGCCACAAGTCCAGAAAGCCTCTCCTAAGTACTGCCAGCACTCAGGCTCTAACACACCTCAGGTGTGCAGGTAATTAGGCAGGGCCAGCAGTGCACAAGGAAGACCCGCCCAGTCTCAGACAGACAGGGGAGACAAACAAACAGACAAATAAGACTCAGGAAAAGGGGAAAAAGAAAACACTGGGAGAAGACAAAAAGCAAATCCTGAAAGAAACATCACAAAGAAGTGATGGCTGCAGGTCAGACTGTTTTAATTTCACCTAAATTAGACCACATCACATGCAAAACGCAATGTTTGCAAAACTGTACCATCCAGACTGCTGGTACCGCTTGATCAGTCGCTCATCTCACGTAAAGGTCTGTTAAATCCCATCCTATGGTGACTCATTAGTGGCTGTCCAATCAAAATGTACAGAAGCTGTTCTTTACACTACATGACTGTTGTTGGGAGAGGCAGTGCTGGGCAATTTATTTGAAAAATGAAACAGATCACTGATTATATATTAGAAAAATGAACCACATTAATGAATCAATTACTCATCAGCAGAAGTAATTATTTACATTACTTGTTATTTTCTTCTGTTTCTCAGCAGCTCTCTTTTAAACAACTCCAAAGCCTCCAAACTCTCACACATTCAGTATTTAACACATAATGTAATATGAAATGAGACATTGTGGTTTAACAAGCAGCTTGTAGTTTGTAGGTGTTTAAAGACCATCAACAGCTACTTCGGCCATGGCAGCACTCCAGGTGTCCTCAGAATGAAACTGGGGGACTCCTACACCCTCCAGTTCTGAACAAAAGACAAGTGGATGCAGCTAACAAAACACAACATGAAACAGGACAACTGTGGATTTATGGCGCCTTCCTCCTCTGTTAGCTGAAGCTGGCCCCCTCCCCACACCTCCAGCTTCTGTGCCAAGCCAATACTTCCTCTGAAGACATAACTACTACTACCGCTAAGGAAAAATTGCATTCCTTTAATGTGCCATTCAGAAATGCATTAATGCCAAACACTGGTGACAGACAAGGTTGTTCCCAGCAAGGTTTAGCAGAACATGTTCCAGTTGTTGCTACATCAGAATTCACAAAAATGGCCATTTATTCATGTTAACTGGCACATTTGCACAATAGTGCAACAGCAGTGTATGGGGAACGATGTGCAGCAGAGACCCCCGACAGGAATCAGAGCAGTGATGTTGTGGCTCATGGCTGGGAATTAAACCCCTCAGACACTGCCAAACATAGAAATGAGGTAGATAGACAGATAGCGAGATAGATAATACAGATGTTGAAAGAAAAGACAGTCTCTGTTGCGTTGTGTGTGTCTTTGCATATGTGTGTGCCGTTAAAAGGAAATGACCACTCTAATGCATTTACAAGTAGCCTCGCCATCGTCGCGTAACAGTTGTTTGATCAAAACATCTCATTTCCTTGTTGAAGGACAGGTTACGGATAAACAAGCCTGTCAGCACTTGTGTGCATGTGTGTGTGTGCGTGCACAACACTCATCCATCATGCAGACAATGTGGGGAAATTTAAGTGTACAAATAATTATGGCCTCCATGATTTGCATGAATTGCGGCGAGAAGTAGGAGGACAAGAGAATGAGAGAGGACGAAAAGGCAAATGAAAAGTGAGGCTGAGTGAGAGAGACCTGAGAGGGGACGCCATAAGAGACACAGATAAAAACAGAGGGGAGTGTGAAGGAGAAAGATAGAAGGCCTGGTTTTTAGTCCTTATCAGTTCAAGGAGGAGATCCCATTAATCAGGAGACTCGAAGATCAAATAATGTGCCGGTTAGTGGAGAGCAAGCCTGCGATTGTATGTGTGGGTGTGTAATAAACCGAGTGTGCGATTTAGCTCCAACCCCAAAAACCCCTTTTAATAAGGCTTAGTTGTGTTATCGCTGATGGACGGGGAGAAGAGTGAGAAGACAGGAAAGGGAGGAGAGGAGGAGGTCAGAGGAGGAGACGAGAGAGAATAAAGGAGGAGGAGAGGAAATGGATGAGTCAGAGGGCAGAACGCAGCGCTGAAGGTGCTACTGGCAACATTTAACATCAGCGGTACAGTGGTTCCTCCCACAGTCCTAAAGCATGCAGTTAACTGGCATCTCTAACTTTCCTCAAGGTGTGAGTGTGAATGGTCGTCTGTGTCTGTGTGTCGGCTCTGTGAGTGACGGTCCAGGGTGTACCCCGCCGCTTGCCCAGTGTCAGCCGAGATCGGCTCCAGCAGCCTTCCAAAGGATAAACAGCTAATGGATGCATGACGGATTTTGGACTGTTGGTGCTGCACATTCTCACACCCAAGTCGTCACCTGTGGATGTTTGGTCAGGACCCCTTGGCGTTACTTTTTTAGTCACTCGGTGCCTCTTTAGCATTATTTTTCCAACGTGTAGGGTAGTCCGACAGACCTCTATAGACATAAACAAAGATGTAGTATAAAGAGCAAGAAAAGTCCCCCTAGGGTTGGGGTGGTTGGATGGGTCAAGCTCAGGACCTTCACCCAGGAGACCGGGGTTCATGTCGTGTGTCAAACCAAAAGTGAAGGTTGATTTCTTTTGTAAGTGTAGTAAAGTCACGTAAATTAAAATTTTTTTAAGCCAAACCATGATTTTGTGCTAGTTTTGTTGCCTAAACTTTACCAAAATGCGGCTGTTTTGGTCTGACACTGTATATATCACTGACAGATCATTTCATCAGCCAGGACTGGAAGATGGACTCAGAGTTTCTCAAAACAAGGAGAGAACCACACGGCAGAAAACTTGGCTGATGTGCTTGAAGAAGCCCGAGATTCGGCCAAACTGTCAGCAGTAACAACTGCCAATATTGTAACTGTGATTATGAAATTTGACTGCAATGGCTAATGGTTTCAGCTATAATCTTACTCTAGCCAGTGCACAGAACAAGCTGTGGGGTCCTGGCTAGTTTTCCCACAGGGGGCAGAAAAGCATAAGACCTGAAGAAATAGCAGCAATAGCCTGGTCTACCACAGTGGTCTAATAACTGTAAGCTATCATGTTCATGTAACAATCAATAAACACAGACATCATGTGATGGCCTTGATTCTTGTCTTGTCTATAGTATAAGCTGAGAGAGCCAGACATGCATAATAAACTCAACAGAACCCACAATTACTGTTGATGTGTTTAGCCTGTTCCCATTAGACCTAAACTAAGGCCAAGGTCTATTACTAATTTATTATCATCATCCCAAAGGAGTGTGCAGCTCGCTGGGGCTCAAAACCAAAAAATAATAGAGTGAATTCTGAAGCCGATCCAGCGAGTTGAAATGCTGACCAACACCAACGTCCCTCTCTCACTTGTCAAGGTGGTGATGTCTTCATCAACAAAGGCCTCAAGCCAGTCAGTGAATTTGCTGACATTTTCTCAGGGGAGAACTATGTCACCACATCGTCTCTTCTCCCAGTGCTCCAACTCATCAAGAATGAGATTTTGGCTGAGGCAGACGAGGACGCAGCCCTCATCAAGGATTTGAAAGCTGCTGAAATATGACAATGACTTAATCAAAGATGAGTGGAGTATGGCCACATTCATCGATCCATGGTATCGTGGGATTCATTTTCCCAAAGCAGATTTGAGTTGCATTGAGTGCAAAGTCAAGGAGCAGGTGGTCACCCTGGCAAGGCAAATGCACCAAATTAGAGAGGAGCGGAAGGGGGATGAAGTGGTCCATTCGCCACCACCTAAAAGAGAAACTTTTGGAAGTCTTCTCAATGTCAGGTCGGCAGCTCCTCTCATGTCCAAAACCACAGAGGAGAAAGTTTTGCGGTCGTAGTCTACAACAAGAAGTAGTGGTTGATGAAGTCGACCCTTTACAGTCGTGGAGAATCAGGGAGTCTTGCTTGTTGTCAAACGGAGGACACAAGTACTCCATCAAAATTTAGTGGTAAAACTTGATATCACTGGTCGACCCTGGTATTTGGCCGTCCCAGTTAGCTGGTGACGATAGAAAAGATGCCCTTAAATTTTCATCAATGAGCCAGAGGGGTTTTGTTGCTGTCAGAGCTCAGAACTTAACAGAAGGTTGGTGGTTTGATCCCTGGCTCAGCAGTCTACATGTCGAAGTATCCTTGGGCAAGTTACTGAACCCCAGATTGCTCCTGATGCCGTGCCATTGGTGTGTGAATGGTTAAAAAGCTTGCAATGAGCTGGTGATCGTATGAATGTGCGTGTGAATGGGTGAATGCAGACTAGTGTTGTAAAAGCGCTTTGAGTGGTTTTAGAAAAATGCTATAGAAATACAGTTCATTTACCACTTGTTACTCATTGTGTATTATGGCCATTCAACTAACAGTTTAATTCACATTCGTGCCCTGAAAGTGCTCTGTCAATGTAAAACAGGACTAAAAAGGTCAGCTGATATATGCTCTCCCACTTCCCAACACTATATCAGATGCACAGGTCTCATTTGTTTATGGCACTTATACCTTGACACTTGACAATCAATTTTCCAATGATGTATTGATCTCTTTAAATGCCACATGCAGAACCTTTTGCTGAAAAGGTCACATGATGGCAGCAGCCACTGTATGTCCATCAAAGATAACTTTGAAGCGTTCTTCAGGAAGGCTCACAACTGCTCGCTGATTGTGAAGTGCTCTCAGTGAGAGCCTCAGTTACATGTAGTCAAAGAAACATGCAATCAGTGAAGTTATCTGAGGAGCTCAGAGAGGCTTCAAGTAATTTGTGTATGTTTGTGCTTGTTCTTAAGAATCAGGATGTCAGATGCTGCAGTACAAAAACACGCACCACGCTCTCTGATATCAGATCAGCAGAGGATTGGATGTGAAAGAGCTTGATGTTATAGACAGCGATACACACATTATTCCTTTTGAGTGCGTGTCTGATTCTCCGTCTGATCAGAGAGGAGGCAGGCACAGGGTACCTTGTCGGTGCTTGTTTTTGTGTGTTGTTAACCATTCCAGATAGCATATTGTCATTCTTCAGCACACTCATGCAAAGGAGGGTGAAATGGTGTTTACGCTGATTCCAAGTGCAGACAACATAATATCCATGAAGTATCTTCTTGTGGGGAAACTAGTGTTGCCGAGCTTTGTGCCAGTGCTACAACACTCAGATTTTACAGCTCGACAGTATATTTTAACTTCAAATTAGGGTGTGCAGAGTGTACACTTAACTAAAATGCCTTAAACGTACAAACCATCTCCAGGGATGCAGTACAGGGATATATGTACCGTAGTGGCTTTCCTTCAGCAGACATGTATCAGGTCTTGTTTAAGAGTTTTACACTGACGCATCGGCTTTGAGCGGAGCTCCCTGCACTGACACTGACCCCAAACCAGCAGAGAGTGCAGCTCAGACCGCTGTCACGTGGAGGTAGCCTCAGGCGTGTGGTTTCATCCTATTTGCCCCTGTAGTCTCTCCTTAGTGAGACAGCATTTCCTGAATGTTTGCAAGACACATTACACCAGGAGGGATTGTTCAAATGTGTAAATGTATAATTAGCTATCAGGCTGCGAGAGGCGGTTTGAAAGACGGGGCAGAGTTTTTCTAAATTCTGGTAAAATAGGTCAAGGACAACGCATAGAGAATAAGCTTAAATTTGAGTGTCACTTCAAAGTTTTGTGTTTTAGACTATTTTGATTGATCTCTTCTTTCAAGGCTCCAGCGAGAATCAGCCCCTTAGTTTTTGCCGCTGGATTGATCTGCAGCTTATTTAACAGGCACATAAACAACACGCAGGTTGTTTGTCAGCGCCTTCCTGAATAAGACCCATATGACCACTGCAAAAACGACTGCATTCACATTTTCCAGTCTTCCATCGTCATGGTTATTGTCTAATGACGTTTAGGCAACTGAGACTGCTTGGTTGAGTTCAGTCCAACCAGAACTCCTCTCTTAAAGGGTGAACGCGCAACAGTGTCACGCTATCGAGAGAGGCCAATCGTTTTTCATGTAGTGCAATTCCACAAAGTTGGTGGACTTATTAAAGAAGGACTGTTTTAAATCAATGCAGCTTGATACCGTCGGCCCTTGCTGCCTTGTAAACACCCACATCCCCAGTTTATAACAGATGCTCTCCATTAAAAAGTCTCTGGTGTCCAAGTCGAGGTAACACTGATGGCATCGCCAGTGTTACTTTAGCAGACTTTAGAGTTCACGCTCCAGGATGCTGGTTCTCCTCACGACATGTGAGCTGGTGTGAATGTGCCTCACTGGTGGAGTTTCCCCTCTTGTTTTTCTGGTGAGCACAGTCCATTTCTGAAGGAGGGGAATGATGAAGCATTCAGAGTTACACTTAAATCAAGTGTATATGATTAGAAAATGTCTGACTTTGGCGACTCCTGGTGGTCAAAAGTGAAACGTCAGACAGGAGCATTGTGTGTATATTTATTGTAAAGCTGAAATTTGTCACCAGTCTGCACTGTGGCTACAAAATTACCATTTCCGCCAATGAAATGTTGCTAATTTCACGGGACATTTGCTCGCTACAATAGCACAATGTGACAGTGTAGGTTAAGGTTTTGATTGAATTGTGAGGTTCAAGGGTTAGAAAGCAAATGTAAGTGACGGGGACTATTTTAGTGTCAAATGTTACACAATGCAATGTATTATGAGTCCTAATCTTATTTGTCGTCAGTGTATCTGTAAATTGTAATCTTGTTAATGTGTTTTTGTGGACCCGGGAAGAAAAGCCGTTACCTTGGCATTTTGTGATGAGAAAACACACAAAAAAAAATGCCCTCACAAAAATAGCAGTGGCAACCTGTGTGTCTGTGTTTGTGTGTGTGTGTGTGTGTGTGATGCGTGTTGAAGGCATGTAGCCGTAGGTTAGCAGTGGGCGAGAGCGGTAACGCTGCTTCAGTCATAATAGGATCTGACGATGACTCATGCACAGCAAAAACAACAAACGCTCTTCTCTTCCCTCCTCTCATTTCCCTTCCTCTGTACCATCTCATCTCAGGCTCACTTTTCTTCCTCCTTTCCCCAGTCTCCTTTGATTCCTTTCTTTTTCTGCCCTCTCTCTTTCATCGTCTTTCCACCTCCTCATCTCTCCCTTCTTATCTCATCATGCATCATTCCCTCTTGCATCTTAACTGTTTGCTGTGTTTCCTGTCTTCTTCCTGTCTCCTCGTTTCTTCCCACATTGTCGTAGCGCTCCTCTCCTGTGGCGGCGTTTTTTTTTTTTTTCTCCTCTCCATTTTTTATTACTTCTCCTTTAATCCTTGTCTTTTTGATTATTGTCTGTTTGCTTTCTTCTCTTTTTCCTCCTTTGTTTGCTTTTCATTTTCTTTTCTTCTCTCTAATCTCTTGCCTCTTTTCCCTCTTCTCCTCTGCTCTTCAATCTCCTTAATTTTCCTGCCTGAATAGATTTTTTTTTCTTTTCACAAAATCTCTTTATGTATTTTGCCAGCCAAGTTCCTTAAAAAAAGGTATATATATGATGTCCAGATGATGCCTCCTTTATCGCCAAAGTGTTTGATCGAGTCAGCAAATCTGTGAAATTTATGTTCTCTTTATAATGATAAACACAGCCATGGGTAAACTATGACACCCTCCCACCCCCAAGTCCTCATGTGGAATCCCAAGATATTTTTGTGGACAAAAATGTGCACATTTTATCCTCATTCGTCATCATAAAACAGGCCACATTAGTATGAATTTAAAAGTTTTCTCAAAGTTTGCAGGCTTCTTCTGCCGTACAGCTGTGCACTCACACATGACGTACTCTACTCTGTGTGTTACATAAAGTACATCCAGTGGACTGTTTGCGTTGGGGCGGTGTTGGTACTCTCTTCTTCTTCTTCTGCTGCTGCTGCTTTTCATCATCCACCTGTAGTCTAACTTGGGAAGTTGTTGCCGTCACTCCTGATCTCTGTTGTGCTGAGTTTGGTGAATGCACTGAAGGATGCACAGACTCATAGCCTTGACACTATCAAGCCTATACACATTGTGCATTCATTTTACCTGCATCGGTTCATTCCACTTCACTTGGCTGACTGAGACTTGAGTGATTTTGAGTGATTCCACTGATCATCAAAACAACCTGTTGTTGCTGTCTGAAGGCATCACAAATGGATGATGTTTTGTTTGTCTGAGACTCTGATAATGAGACTGAATTGCCATTTTGTTTCACTTCATGCATGCTGGCATCACATACACACCGGCCCATCTCTCAGAGGGTGTTTGTGTGTGTTGTGTGACGTATTCAACCTCCCGAAGTCATTTTCAGTCTTCACAGAATCTGCAGTTGCTAGTGACTTCACTTGATCTCGCAAGTTTGTTCTTGACCTTGGATATAGTAGTTTGACAAGAAAATAATGAAATAAATAAAACATCCAAGCACAAGGCCCATCTAGGCAAAGCAAAGGAAATTTATTTGTATAGCACATTTCATACCCAAAGGCAACTCAAAGTGCTTTGAGAGTACACAGGCAGAAGCACAAGAAACGAATGATAAAACAATAAAAGCGAGCAAGCAAAAGCACATACAACAAAAACAAAAGCAAACAGGCAAAAGCACACAGAAAACATGAAAACAAACAAATTTGATTTGAGAGAAAATTAATTAGAAGCAACAGTAAACAGGTTAAGTCTTTAACTTGGACTCGGCACCGTCTCGAGTCTTCACTCTTCTTGCAAATGTTCCACATTTGAGCAGCAGGGAAGCTAAAAGCAGCTTGGCCATGTTTAGTTTTGACTCTGGGGACAACCAGCCGACCTGAGAGCTCTGCGAGGGTCCGACTGGCTCAGGAGATCTGATAAGCATGCCGGACCTCGGCCGTTTGAAGCTGATTCTGTGAGAAACTGGTAGCCGATGTAGAGATCAGCAGTCGCCGAGCTTTTTTGGTCCTTGTTACAGCCCCGACAGCAGCGTTCTGGATCAGCTGAAGCTGTCTGATTGCTGTCTCAGACAGACCTGTGAGAAGTCCATTCTCTGTCTGATCCTTGCCATCTTTTTAAGGAGGTAGAAGGCTGATTTTGTCATTGATTTAATTTGATTACTGAGATTTACTCAATGATAACAACAAGGTTTTTGGATTGATTTTTACTCTAAGTCTTTCTTCACTGGCCCCTAAAACAATGACTGCAGGTTTGGCCTCATGTAACTGGAGAATATCGTTAAACATCCAGCTGCTGATATGTTTAATGCACTGTCCCAGAGAGTCTATTGAACTGCATTCGCTTGGTGACACAGTTATATGTATTTGCATGTAATCTGCCTACACATGATCTGAAAACACACAGTTTTGAATGAATTAAGTGGACAGAGTGTGTACAGATTAAACAACAGAGATCTGAGGATTGACTGCTGCACATCTCCACACATTATTAGGTCATTATCAGGACCATGCAAGAACCAAACCGCTGTTCAAGTCTGACTATTAATATATTATGATCGACCATATCAAATGCAGCAGTCAGGTCCAATAAGACAAGGACAGACAGTTTAACAGAAAGATGAGATTAATGTCATACAGAACCTTGACATCAGAAATCTCGGTACTGTGTTCGCGCCTAAATCCTGACCGAATGCCAAGGTTGTTATTTACTGTCGGAAAGTTGCAGAGTTCTCTAAAGACAACTTTCTCAATAATGTTAAAAATAAATGGCAGGTTTGATTTCGGCCTGTGGTTTAGCACAGATGCATCCATGTTAGCATCCAGACTAGTTCTATCTGAGAAGAGAGGAAGCACTGATGGTGTTCCTAATATTTCGATTTTTGGGTGGTATACATGCACTATTACTGTCTGAATTAATGAGCTGAGACAAGAATGATTGTTTTGCCTTTTGCAGCTCTAAATGGTATTTGTGGAGACCTTTTCTGTAAAGATCATAGTGGATTTAAAGTTTAGTTTTCCACCATTTACACTCAGTTCTTTGACTGTTTCAGGCCTATTGTGAGTCTCCACCACGATAGTCATATCTAACAAAACACAGAAATGATTCAATAAGGCAGCATCAAGCACTGTGACATTACATGCTGAGACAGTCCAAAGTTTTCAAGGATAAAGGAAACTTCTTGAGCTTTCCTATCATTTGGGTTATCAGCCTGAATATCCCCAGTCATAATTACGTGGTTACATTGATGGAAATCGATTCTGCAAAGCCATCAAAAATGTAGCTTAATATTTCGGTAGGTTTAATAGAAAAGCTTTAGCCCTGCTACTTAGTCTAACAGAGATATTCAAAGGCATTGGATGTAATCGCCTGATAATAACATGTTTGAATGTAACGGCTGCTCCACCTCCACTCGAACTACATCCAGCTGTGTTTCAGTTAAAACCATAATGTCAAATTTATGATCTAATATGAAATCAATCAAAAAGAATTCTGAGGAGACTATTGTCTGGAATGAATTGTGCAGACTGAGCCGGATACACCCTGTTGCCTCTGCCTCTAATCAGGACAGGAATTTTCAATATCACATTGGACAATTGATGGAATAACATCTAGAATTAAAGGCAGTTCGGGATTGATTCAGAGGTCTAAATCCAGACTATGAGTCACTTTCTTTATGTCATCCATTCTCACAGTTTATGCTGAGCTTAAGTAAAAACCAAGTAGGACTTCACATTGGTTACATCACAATTGATCTTACCCAGACACAAGCACCATGTAACACAATCAGGTCTTCTTCCTCCAGCGTCATTAGGGACAATTACATAAAGATGAGTCAATCATCAGCTGTTAAACATGTCTGCATCCTAATGGAGTGAATAACGAGCTGCACAGGCTGCTTACCTGCCTCTGACGCAGTGGCTGCAAGCGTCGGTTAGGACTGTTACATGCTGTAGACAGAACCACTGCTTTTGTGTGCATTGGTTCCCACCTTGCAGAGCCACACATGCACGCTCAGTAATCTAACAGTACAGATGTAACTGACCACTTTGCCTCGCTCTTGATTAAAGTGTGCTGTGTTCGTCCTGATTGCTTTCTGAGGGGCTTCTCTGCGTGACCGAGCTGCACACAGCAGAGCCTCTGGTAGTAAGAGCAGCTGCAGCTTTGTTGATTTGGTCCATGATCTTTGGACCCTTGAAACCTATTTGAGTCATATTGTCGAATCTCACAAACATATTGGTGTCGGCAAGTTTCTTTTTCTCTATTCCCCGAAAAAAATGTGCTTTTTGCAGAGGTATGTGGTTTCCTTCGCCAAACTGAGATTAGCCCTATCCCCGCGGACGAGAGATTTATGAGCCTCAGAATGAAATTTTTGTCAGCGCGTGACCCAGAAGGCAGATTTTTAAAAGTGGTGTGAAGCATTGTTCCATGACGAAAGACTCCTCGTCGAGGGGCCTGGTTTTATCGTCCTCTCTCTTTTTGTTTTACAGACATTTCAAGTCGTTTGAAGCCTGTAGAAGTCCCTCATTTCCCATATCACCAAGGATATCGACTTATAAATCTCACTACCTCATCTCTTCTCCTCTGCTTTTGTCTCAGCTGTCCTTCTTTTTTCCTTCTCATTTGGTGCTTTTTGACTCCTGTCACACCTCCCCCTGCCTCAGTTTAGTTTTATTAGTTTTCTGATTTTTGATGGTGGTGCAGTGAGGAGTGACAGAGAAAAGGACGGGTGATTTACGACAGACTCTGGACTTTGGGGTTTCGTGGTTGCAAGGCACAACTGCTAGGCCACCCAGGCGCCATCCCTTTCTCCATCTTTGTGTCTGTTGCCACGGCATGCGCAACAAACATTCTTTGTCCTCATCTCCTTCTCTGTCACACAAACATACACATTGAATCTGCCGCTCGCCGACACTCCATATATCTGTGTGCTTTTCAGTCTATGTGCATCTCTGCTGTCATTATCTGCTGGCAGAGGCAATCATTTGTCTTGAGCAGGGTGCTTCATCTGTGCTTCTGTGTGTTCGTCCTCACTGCGTCCTAAATTCAAATTGCTGCAAGCCCTGCAACACTGCCAACCGCCGCCCTGCCGTACCCTACTGAGCCCTGCTCTACCCTTTCTATTTTATAGCAATATCCTCCAACATCCACACTGCTTTTCCGCAGTGCCCTCTATAATACCTCCCTGTTCAGCTGGACCTAGTTTTGATCTCATAAACCTCCTATTCTGTTGTATGTTTGAAACTGATCCACTCTAATCTGCTGTACCCTCTCCCCTGCTCTGTTGTACCCTGATATGCCCACCCACTGTTCCACCAATCCTCCTAGCAGCAAATTCCATGGTACTGAATTGTAGATGCCAAGCATATTTAATGCATGCTGTTGTTAAGTGATGGTTGTTGATGGCTGCTGATTTTAATGATGGTACGGACGGGAAATTGATGATCAGACCTTAAACAGAGTGTTGTAGCAGCCGAAACCCGACCACCCACAGAACCCGGGAGGCAAACCCTTGACTCAAGTCTCAAAATATGCAGTCACCTCCCTGTATGACTTCTATGAAGTAAATGAAAGTAGAACGTCTTTCACTGGAAATAAAGAAATAAGTAGTATGAGTATTATTTATAGGAGACAGGGTTGGCTAACTGTATCCCTGTTGGTCTAATTTGTCCTGTTTATATCCCACTATCTACCTGCAGTACCTCCTCTATTATCTATTATGCACACTGTGAGGTATTAACATTGACTCAGCTGTAAAACTCAGCAAAGTATGAACTTAAGATTTTCTGCTCCACTTAACATTTATTAAACAAAACCCAGCAGTGCAGAGTGTGATCTAGATTTGCATGATAGTTTGCAAAAATGACTGTTTGGTGAATGAGAATGTGTGAAGACCTATATCTTGTTACATATCCCTGCCAATCTTCTGCTATACCCTCTCCGTTACCCTCGAAAATCCTGCTGCAAGTTCCACAACATAAGCCAGAGCTCAGCAATATCACAGAGGATAAGAGAACTGAGTGTGTGTAGTGGTGGTGTGGTGGTGGTGGGGTAAAGGTGGGGGCGAGTGGAGTGCCAGAGAGCCTGGGATAGATAGGAAAAAGGAATGAGCTCGAGATAGAGACAGTGAACGAGAGAAAGTCGTAAGGGAGCGAGTGTGAGAGGGAAAAGGAAAAAAAGAGATAATTGAATTTTAAAATGCCCTTTTATCGATCGACGAGCAGAATGTTACAGCTGCATTTCAATGCGTCAAAACGCAGAATTACATCAGCCCTCTTCTCCCTTGATATAGACAAGAAAACAACAACATCAAATGGGGGAAATAAAAACCAAGCAGGGAACCGGGGGGGAGAAAGATATCAAGCGCAGAGAGCGGCGCAGAAGACGGAGGGAATGGGTGCTCAACCCCCCCTCATCAACTATAGGCGAGGTGCCAGGAGCAGGGAAGAGCAACCCAGCATCATGTCTGTACATGAAGAAGTCACGAAATTTAACTGCACGAGTGTATGTATGCATGATTTCAAATGGAAAATTCATGTCCATGTAGACGAATCCTACAGATTATATTTTGTGATTCTATAACCCAACCCCAACCCTGACCCCTTAGGGTTAGGGTTCCAGTTAGGGAACTGGAACCCTAACCCTGACCACAACCCACAACCCACAACCCTAACCCTAACCCTAACCCTAACCCTAACCTTATGACCCTGAACTGATTTTTCAAATTGATATTTCCCCAAAATCACAGTCTTTACTTAACCCTAACCAAAGTGCTTTTGTTAAAGCTCTGGTGTCTCAGTCCTGCACCACCTGGACCACCACCCTGCAACTAGTGTTTCATTCACTGGGAGAAATGCCCTGATACTGTGTTGAAAGGAGTGTGATCTCTGGGTAGCTTCCTGTCATGGACACTTGATTTCGCTGTTAAGGCAGCAATGTGCTCCAAGCCAAGTGATCTGAACATCTGGACCCTGCATCAGATAATATCTGTATCCTCCTGAAACCAAGAATCTGACAATCACACACACAACTGGCCAGGTGTGAGGAGGTTCAGGGAAGCAGGGTCAGAACTTTTCTCTCTCGTTCTCCTTTTTCATTCTTACACAACAATCTGTGGTACTTTTAGTCTGAAGCGCTGAGTGCAGCACCCTGAGTGCCTTCCAGTGCCGTCTGTGTGTGACATTATACCCATATTTAAACGATTATCGTTTCTCACCCCTCTCCACCAAGGCCGGCTTTTCACCTCCACTTTGAGTGTGGCTGTAAGGGAAGTGTAGCTATAATATCACTTCGATGTGTCTTAAAATGCGTTAAGAATGAGATGGAATACTGATGCACCGTGTGACCTGTGGAACATTGAAGGCGTGCAGCAGCCCATGCCCTGATGTGTGTTGAATGCCTCATGCCTGCATGCGCAGTAGGTGGGATAAAGAAGAGGCATGCTGTCCTTTGAGCAGAGAAGCATCTAAAAGACAACAGTCGCCATCGTGGGTGTGGCAGTAGCATAAATATTATTGTGTGGTAGTTCTGGGTTCTCTCTGTCCTTGAGACCTGTGGGCATTTGTATCCACGTTACACTAAAATTCTGTCAAGATGAAGGAATATTGTGCTGACAGGTATTTCACTGACTAAACTCACCTGTAATAGACAAGCTGACTCAGTCACCAATGCCTTCCATTGTTGTTGCATGACATATCATACAAAATACTCATCCTACAATACATTTCCTGCCTTTAAGCCATCGATTAGACATCTAAGTGCCTTCACACTGGACGCAAAGCAAATCTTCACCTGCCTCATTCACAAGAATCCCTGTTTATTCGCTCCAAACAGCCAGTGCACCGACTTTCCAGATGTGCTTAGCTGGAAATATCCATTCTGACCGAGCTTAACCCCTGGCTGCTCCAGTTTGTGGTGTTATTTTCCTCCAGACGTCTCTCCTTTTCTTCTGGAGTTCTTACATTCGTGAATTGGCACCATCAAGCCTCAGGAAAAATCACTCAAGTTTTCACTCAAGTTGAAACATTTTCAGCTCGCACAGACGTGTCTCCGCCCCAGTTCGTGCCTCCCAGCGTGAAAACACGTCCAGTTGTGTGTGCACTGACTTTTAGCCAACTCTAAAATTAACTTTGCATCCAGTCTGAGCACATCGTTACAGAATGCCTCCGTCAGTGCGTGGAACACACGTCTGGAGCGTTCTTTTAATCTATGATGGGGTGTTTCATTTTGGCTTTTAACAGTTTTACAGTGAGTTACAAAACATTTATCATTGTTTACATTGATGTCTGAATATTCACAGGCAGTGTTAAACTCTTGCGAGAGGGCTTTATTATATTCAACCATCAGCTCTCAAGTATTACAAGGCTCTAAATGGTCTGGCTCCACTTCCAACCTGCTCACTGGCTGTGGTCCAGTCAGATCCCTCAGATCATCAAGCATGTGTCTCCTGAATGTACCTAGAATTAAAACGGAATCGGCTGAAGGTGTGTTTGGGTGTTACGGTGCTGACCTGAGATCTGCTGCAGCTGGATCTTCTTTTAAGAGCAGTCTGAAAACATTTCTTTTCTCTCAGGCTCTGTGTGTGTGTGTGTGTGTGTGTGTGTGTGTGGTAATCCATGTGTGAATGCTGTAGGAGGAATACCACGGGGTTGTAAAAACTGTTATTTCATGTGTGTGTGCATCGTCTGAGTGGCTGAGAGCTTATTTCTTACACACGTAATGTATTTCTGTGTGTTTTCTTACTCATTTTTTTCACGTTTCCGATGTTCTGCTGTAAAGCACATTGAGCTTACCTGTGTATGAAATGTGCTGTACAAATAAATTTGACTGGACTCTCTGGACTCTCGCTTCATTGGAGGAGATATTGTTGACAAATACATTCACACGCTTGCAGATATCCTTCGATCAGCTTCAGCTTCGTTATAGTGTGTTAGAGACCATTTATTATTTGCTTGAATGCCTTTTGAGAGCTAAAATTTGGCCTTATAACAAAACTTTTCTTAACTGATTGTGTAAAAGATGTTCATGTGATCGTCCTCTCACAATCAGTATCACACATGTTCACAAAACAGTCACACTTCTGACGGTAACCTCAGCCTTTCGTCCTGTAATTGTGAGGGTTCAGTAAAGAACACGGTGAGACTCAGTGAACCTCATCTAGATCAGAAAAGCTCTCAAAGAAGAATTACATCAGCCTGTTTCCACCTGATAAAGACAAGAAGACAACAGTGACTCCACAAAGGAAGATGGAGCGGAGGAGACAAAGAAAAGCCGAAAGGCACACAAGAAAAGATATTTACTGTTTCAGTCCGACTGTCAAGAAAACTTCCCAAACATGGCAAAGTAAAGTGTGACTTGACTGAGGTTGAGGCGAATAAATCAGCTCCCTGACTGTTAGAAAACATGCTTCCACAAGACAAATGGGAAGCCTCTGAACAATTTATTACTACTGGGAATGATGCATTTGCATTCAGATAATGTTAGCCATAATTCATACCTTCGTCTGAGAAGAAAACACATTTACTGGTTATGGTTCTAATGTCTCAACTAATGGCCGTACAACCTCAAGGGAGACAGATACCTTTCGGACGGCTTTTGAATAACTAAATTGAACTATTCATCAAAAGCATATCACTGTCACATAAATACTGTTTTTCAAGGAAGCTTGTTTATTTGTTTTATTTCGGTAAAGAAAATCTTATTGATTTTTTCCGCCCAAATCTCAGCTTTGTATTTGAATAAATCATTTTGTGTGTGCGGCTGTGCGTGTGTAGCTGCGAGTGTTGATTAGGTTCAGTCTGCAGCGCACGCAGTCTCCAGCCAGGCCGTGTGGATTAGCTCTTTGTATCCTTAAACGTCCTGAAACTGTGGTGAAACTTTGTTTATCTCAGCGGCTGTGAAGTAGCATTCTCGCTCTTTGTCTGTGTGTGTGTGTGTGTGTGTGTGTGTGTGTGTGAGACTGTTGCTCTCTTTGGATGAGAGAGTGTGAGATGAGAGTGTGAATGTGTGTGTCGCTGTGTGTTTGTGTGTGTGTATGTGTGGCCCCTTCTGCTCTGCAGTTTTAGCTGGCTGACCTACAGACAGACAGGGCAGCTCTACAGAGAGTTATGCCTTATGGCTTTTTGTGCAACACTGTGTGCGTGTGTGTGTGTGTGTGTGTGTGTGTGTGTGTGTGTGTGCATGTTTCTGTGTGTGCGTGTGTGTGAGAACCTGTGTTTATTTATGACAGAGTGGATGTGGGTCTGTCAGTGCGTGCACAGTCCATGCACGTGACTTTGTTGTGTGACATCCTCGTTAATGTCGCTTTGTGGGCGCTCATGTCTGCCTTTGTCTTGTGTGTTTGTGCATGTGTGTGTGACCCACTCAGTGTTTGCTCTGCGTTTCTTTATCCGCTCACAAACCCAACATGCATGTCACGTCCGCTTTGCTTGCCTGTGCGTTTGGCTCTGTAGCGCTGCACACGGGTCGATCATGTGTTTCAGTTTGCACATGAACACAAATCCTTTTTCAGAGAGCACTTAAATAAAAACTGAATGCTTTATTCTAAAATTCAATATTTTCTGGGTAACATTTGGCACTGCCATCTGCTTGTCCAAATAAAATCAAATCACGCATAGTTAGCTTCCTCATTTGGGTCCCCCCCCCCACCCCCCCACCCCCCCGCAATCCCATTGACAAGATCAGTATTGGAGCCACTTGTACTGACAGTGTGTGCACTGCGAGCAGTGAGTGGCTGCAGATGCCGCCTTCTCATTCCACAGCCTCGAGTTCAATCCCAGCAGCAGCTCACCTCACGTGTTCAGCAAAAATGTCACCGTGGTTTAACCTCCACAAACAGGAGCAAAACGTGAGTCACTGGAAGCTCCAGATGTGCCCAAAACAATATTTGCACCCATCAGGTTCTTTGGAATTTCTAGTAATGAATTCAATTCCCTTTTCCATCACCACATTTCACTTTAAAACACGGTAAGTCTGGAAAAACTCGACACCAAGCATTGCCCATTTTTCCCCAGCAAACTAGACAGTGATGGCAGTGATGCAGGTGCTACCTGAGCTTCTGCAGATGCTGCCGCCAGCTGGATCCCTTCGCCAGCACAGCGCTCTGTGCTGCTGCCTTCACTGCGGGCACAGAGTCCCACTTTCAGCTGGATTCTGTCTCAGCTGGTGGTGTTGTGCTGTGGCAACATCAGAGACTTTTGTCATAAAGTTTTCTGAGACTGTTATCTTCACCTTCTTTTGTTTGTATTTCTGCATTTTGCCCGTCATTCTTTTTCTTTTAAGGCAGCTATTAGGCTGATAAAATGCTGTATAAAACTTGTCCACCTGAGAGGTCCTACATATCAAGGCCTGCTATATTGCAGTCTAAAGTAAATTACAATGTATTCATACAAATGAGCAGTTTGTAAATTTGTCATTACTTCATTGTACAGACAGAAACAGTCAGAGTCACACATGACTGTTTTGGCTCTTAGACTCTTAGGCTCGTTAGATGATTAATGACGAAGATAAACTGTCATTTTCACTTCTTATTTACCATATTTAGAAGGTGGCAAAGTTGATGGAGAGCGTGTTTCATCGTGTTTCGTCTGGCACGTCAGGAAATGGTGTTGAGTCAGCTTTGATTTCAAGCGTTTTGGTTGTTTTTGGATCTGCTCACAGTTTTTGAGCAGTTGTTTCTGAGTGATGGTTGGCTAATGTCAGCTAATACTTGGTGAGAGCTACATTATTCCGTCTGAAAAACAAGGTTACATTTGGTCCACTCGCTTCATAATGACCGAGTATGTGAGAGAGCTGGCTTGGTTTAGGGCTTGGACCTGACACACAGGCTCCAGCTAGGACTGAATTTCAGGCCCAAGCGAAAACTTTAGCTGGATTTCGAGTCTGGCATGAAGTAGCTGCCACATGCGATTGTGTGCATCTCTTCAAATATGTAACTGCACTCCAGGGCTATGGCAGCTATGGAGAGACCACAATGTGGAGACCAAAAGAAGTGTCAGCTTTGGCTGCTTGTGTGCTCTGCTGCGAGTTTGTAATGCCAGAGCAGACTGTTGGTAGTGAAGAAAGCACAACAGAACCATGTCTCAGGCAAATCTTCTGCTCATTGTGATCCTCACTCGAACAAAAGAACATAAACATGGAAATTGTGCCGCAGCCGTCTCCCACTGAGTAAAGAGTAAAGGTTAACCTTCCCGTTGTTGCTCTTTATCACAAAATAAATGAAAGAGTGTAAACAGAATTACTGTGGGGACTATAATTTAAGCACAATACATAATCACATACAATGCAGCTGTGAAATCGAATGCTGAAGTCTGAATAAAGACCTGTGCTGTGTGTATCCACAGCAGGACTGCCGTCAGCCCTTCAGCGACACTTTAACTCTTACATACTGTTCATATTCTACAGCCCAAAAATCCCATCATAACATGTGTCTATACCAAACTTTGAACCACACATCTGTTTAGAATGTATAAATAGCCTGCCCCTCATTAAAAAATGGGAGATTAATTCCTTAATTAGTGTTTCAGAGAGCAGGGAGAGTGAATTGTTTAGGTTTTACACCACTCGTTTATCGAGTTTTTTCTCATTTTTTTCCTTGCTGGTGGCTGATCTCAAGTCTGTAATGATTTATTTCTGCACCAGGTTTCCTCTTGAAGTTGAATAAATGGACACATAACCTTAAAAATACCCAGAATCCTCTGGTCTGGGCAGAATTAATAAGTAATTGCTGTAAAGTGCTTCTTGAGTAAAGCACTTCCTCATGTAATCTGTCAGTTTCCTGCTCGTGGATACTTCCATTAATTTCCTCAGTGCTAAGCGTTTAGGAAGAACATATGAGCATAATTAAGCATCTAATGTTTGTATTCTGAGTGTGGACTCAGACACTCGGCACCAGAGGTTTAAGGACCATGTCTGCATTCATAATAATAATAATTTAAAAAAAAAAAAAAAGGCATAGGACACCCCACACTTTCAGCTGAAACGACTCCTAAATGCAGTTTGTCAAGAGCAGCCTGATCAAAGCGCTCATTCATCCAGATGTCAGAGTATTTGTTTAATCAGAAGTCTATAAAAGGACGGCTCCATTGTGGATGCTGGCTGTTGTTGGGTTGGCTTAACCGCTTATGCAGATTTCAGGCAGTTCCTTAATTAGGTTTCAGTTAATTGCACACCCACATGCAGCTTATAAGTCAATTATAGGCTAAACTGATCGTGGGCTATGAAAAGGACTAACACGTACACTTTAGCACACGCGCGCACACACACACACACACACGCACACACACCCGCCCCACAGCAGTTCTCCCTGCCTCCCCTCGACTCTCATGCGTGCTGCCAAACTAATAATTTCCATGGCATTGAATGTGAACTGGGGTTTATTTATTTCTTTATTTTTAGTAAAACAGTGGATGTGCAGATGGCCCACATTTTTGACCGACCAACCCAGCAATTTCAAAACACAACTGCTAGTTTCATGTTAAGGGCTGTGAGATTTGTGATATCTTGTGAAAGACTTATAATGATGCACTTACGTAAATGTTAAAATTAGATGTGAGAATCAGCTGGTATCAGTGTTAATTGCTACATGCTACATAAAGATTGGCGGTTTGGTTGCGGAAGTCTTCTCGAACAAGCTGCATTGTTAGTCAGTGTTTCACCGTTAGGGTGACACATCCTGTAAAGCCTTTTCAGGGGAGGATTAACACGAAGCGATTTTTAAAACTGCTTTTTGTTCCTTTCGACATCTGTCGTCTCCGAACTGCTAACTCCAGCTCTGTTTTATCAGGGAGAACAGCACCTTCTTCCTCCTCTGTGCCATGAAGCAATACACTGATTTCCAACCTCAAGTGGGCAATATGGATTAAATCTCCATCACATACAGTCTTCTGTCATGATGATGATAAAAGCAGGAATCAGAAAATCCAACGTGTGAGAAAAGATAAAGCAGCTGCCAGCAATGACTGTCCTCATTTAGACGACTACCTGATGATTTTCTGACACGCAGCATCTTGTGTAGATAAGTGAGAAGTGTGATAGTGGAGGTCGTGGTGGACAGTCAGGTCAACAAAGACACACAGAAGGCTGCAGTTTGCACCCAGTCTGCTGTCAATAGTCAATAATGATGATTCCAGTGAGATGCTCCAGACGTTGAACCATTGCAGCAGATGACGGTGCAACAAGGTGACGTAATTAAACGAGCCCCAACATGATGGAAAAACTGTTGCATTTTCTCACATGTTTTTTTTTTTATTGATTTACCAACTTTTCCACCTCAGCCTCATAAAACATGAACTTTTTCGAATGTTTATTGCATTTATACGCAAAATGAAAATAAGCATCAAACCAGGTGGATGGAAACGCGTTTGGTTTGTTTGCTTTCACCATCAAAATCCCAAGTAGTTTTTGTGTCTGAGGTGAACCAAAAGTTTATTAGTGGCAGATCAGAAATCATGCACACAAGTTGTTTTGTGACTAAAAGATGACAGAAAACCTCTTTGCAGAAGTACACAGTGAAGCAGATACAAGCAGCTCTTCACCTTCACAGCACAGCAGTACACCAGTGTTTGACCTTTAGAGCAGATAAATTAAAGAGAATTAACAGCTATCCTCTTCTCAAGCACCATCGAGATGCCCTTGAGCCAGGCACCGAGCAGTGGCCGAGCTTTGGGTTTAACCGCAGGAATCCACATTAGATAGTTTCTGTCTTCAGGAGTTAATCGGAGGTTGATGCCAAAGAGGAAGCTACAAGCTCAGTGAGATCTCTTTACGTGTGTCAGGTACTTGACGGCTGTAAGGAGCATCACCTCCACCCTGATTTAAAGGGATGTGCACTCCTGGAAGCGTGTCAGCTTTCAAGGTATCTACACATGAACTGCAGCTAACCTTGCTGTGAACTTCACACGACCTCTTGATCCCTTTACCGTGTGATAGTGGATCCAAGTGTGCACGCGGAGCTGTTAGCACACATATTAGTGTGTGGGTACCTTATCTGCTTAAGGCCTGATATTATCTTACAGTTGTGGTTGTTGTTCCGCACGGCTTGGTGTATGATTTACAAGGAGAGTAAGAGGAGGGAAAAGTAGTGTTTCCCTCGCTCCCCCTACAGGCAGTGGTCTTGTTTGCTGGATAGATTATGATCTACTGTGAAAGCTCAAAATGTGGGAAAAAGCAAATTCACAGATTCTGTCACCACATTAAAGACAATAGTCGAATTCCCATGGCAAGGCCTGTGATAGGAGATGGGAGTGGAGGGAATCAGGAAACAGTCTGGTCCATCTGGATCAATCTGTCATGATGACCAAGGTTCAAGTTTGCTTCTTTAACTCTGACGAAATCCTGACCCAAGTTGTTCAAATCAGGCTTCAACCTCTAATGGGAACCAGAGCATTTTAGGAACAGTATCCAGATCAGTTTATTAGTCATGGAGAGCACCGCTGTGTGTTTAGTGAGACGTCTTCAGTGGTTCTGTCTGGAAAATAAGTCATTTAATTTGTTTGTCAGTTTTTTGAGCAGGACATCTGAAGTCGTAGTGTTTCTTTGACTTTACTACACAAGTGTAGGTTCACACAGAAAGACGTCATTACTGCATAACTGATAATTAGTTACAGAGTTATATCAAGAACCTCGTTAAAAAATCTTTAAAAGGAATCTGCAATAGGTATGAACATAGATTTTTTTAAATACTTTAATAAAAAAAAGTCATGCATATCCAATGATTGTCTGTCCTTGTGTGTGCTGCTACACACTCTGATCCATCTGGTTCCTTCTACAGTGTGAAGATAGTTGGAATACTGATCTTCACACTGCAGCCACACACTCATTTTCATTCTCACTGCAGGTAATAGTCCGGCCCGCTCGGCCGTGTCTCCTCTGTGGAGCTGGTACAGAAAGAACAAAGGGAGGAGATGGATGTTCACAGCTGATGGATGGGGCTGGACTGTGCGCTGGGATGATTTTGTCATGAGAGCGTCTCCGTGTGTGCGTGCAGCTGCCTGGTCCGGCCTGTCGTCACCCCGTCAGCTCGTCTCTCCTCGAAGATCATTTCTCTGTCATGTCCACTGGCTTCGGGACACAGAGGACGGACTATCCCGAACCTCAGCCGCACCGCTTCATATTAAATCTTTAAAGGGCCACTTAACGGGATTTCTGAACCCCTGAGAAAAAATAACCTCTAAGGTCGCTCAAAATATTTTAGAAATTTAACACATTTTATACATTTTTTTTTGGACACTTAGGTGATGCACTGGTCCAGTAACGGTGAGAAGTTGCTCAGTGTGTTGCTTAAGGACACTGACAGGACAGATTTTTTGAACAAACTGTGGAAATCATTTCTGGTTCCAGGATTTGCCACCACGAGGAAATGGTTTTGAAATGACTTAAATTTCTACTTTCTTTACATTTCGGTTGAGCCTAATGAGCACAAGCTTGATTTTTCGGTTGGTGAAAGACATTATATCTTATAATTTCTCCGATGTCAGAAGAAAGTATGTGAACAGACTGAGAATAAAGATATGAATAAAAATCCCCCCAGAAAACACAATTTATTCACATTTCTTTGAGCACATTGGAAATACCAATAAAATGTACCTCAGAGGCATTTTCCTCTGTGTCTCTATTTATTGTGGGCTACTTTCAGTATCATTTAGCCGAAAGCCTCGTGCTGATGTACGCGTCTTCACAGATGTTCACCTTCTCCGCGGTTCTTCCGCTGACGAGCAGACGTTTCATAATGGAGCTGTTAATATCTGAATCTCCATGACTGAATTTACCAAAACAGTAATTTGTTGGTAAGACACACTGACAGCGACACAATAGGCTTCGACTCAAGTGGTGCTGTTTTGCGTTTGGGGGCTGTGAGAGTGTCAGACAGCGTTCTGAGCCCGAATTGATTTTGATGTTATAATTGAAGACATATGCAAGCAATTAATATCCAGCGATAAGATTTTCTCCTGGCCCTGTTGGGTTGATTTCACCGACACTGAGACGTCAGACTGCTGTCAGCCCTTGGACAAGGTGCGTGTGTGTGTGTGCGTGTGTGTGTGTGTGTTTTGGAAAGAAAGGTGGAGGCAGACAGTGAAGTGGAAGACGGTGTCTGTGTCTGTGTTTGTAACTGCCTCTATTTGCTCGTCCATGTGTGAGTGAGTGTTCATTTGCGCCAATGGGCAGCCCACATGTTTGTGTGTGTGTGTGTGTGTGTGTGCGCGCGCACGTGTGCCTGTTCCAGTTCACCTCCCTGTCTGCCTTTGCTGTGGCAGCTTACCTGTCTACTGAAGCACAGACATGCAGACAGCAAACAGTCATTTTTTGATGTGCTTTTTCTTCTAGTAATGCCTCTTATGTTTGGACAGTGGGATGAAGATCACGCTCATGTAACATTTATTCAATACATCACTGAGATCTTAACTGTGGAAGAGGAGGAGAAGGATGGAGAGAGAGGGGGGGAATTGGCTGCTGATAGTGGGCCATATAGGAAAGTGAGGGAGAATGTGAAAGAGATAAATCAAGACAGACAGCAAAGTGAAGCAGGAAATGGACAAAACTGAGAAAATTGCTCTGAGGCTTTTCACAGAGGCAATTTCTTCTTGAACCGGATGATTGCGTCAAAACAGAATTTTGCCGTTTTTGTCACATGGAATTCTATGGGCAATTTTACTTGAACTTTACTTGGCCAGTGTCTAAGGTGCACCGGCCACATTTAAATGAATGGGAGGTTGTATTTTTTGGGGCTTTTTTGCAGCTAGTTAGTTAATTGCTGTTGTTGTTCTT
This sequence comes from Chaetodon auriga, assembly GCF_051107435.1. NCBI lineage: Eukaryota > Metazoa > Chordata > Actinopteri > Chaetodontiformes > Chaetodontidae > Chaetodon > Chaetodon auriga. The sequence goes on from NC_135075.1 coordinate 27,733,126, forward strand.
AGCACTGAATTACCATGTGCACGATCAGATAACACTCTTTTTATCAGCTGCTACCAACATATTCTCGCATTTACATATTACAGATTTAATTGTCAGCTTATTGTTCTTTAAAATAATGGTTGTTGGTTCAGACATATAGAAACAAATATGTACGTTTTAGCACAGCAGGAAACAGCGTGCCATTCTTCATGGAAAGCCTTGGAGAGTAGGTCAGGGTGGATAATGTGGGAGGATAGGCATTGGTCTCAGGTTTGGACAGAGAATTCTTGCAGATGATGGGCCTGACCTGCACCTGAATGAATTGAGCTAAGCCTAAAATTGAAGGTGCAGTCCAGGGAGAAAATGTTTCAGGAATAGAGGAAAGGATGGAGGAGGTGAGGAAATGGAAAGTAGACCATTACAGGAGTGACCGAGTCAGCAAAGGAGGACCCATTTCAAGAGGGAGAAGGTAGAAAGGCTTCAGAGAGAGGAAAAGAAGCAAGAAGGAGGTGGAGAAGAGTAAGGGTGGAGAGAGAGAGAGAGAGAGAGAGAGAGAGAGCGAATAATGTCTCCGTGTGTCGGATAAACAGCATCCAATCCCATTTCATCCGGACTTCAAAGGCCCAGAGCAGCAGGGAATCGGACCTCAGCTGAAAGGAGGTGGTCACCTCCATCCGAACCTGGCCGCTGTCGAATACTTTTTTTTACATTATAGTCATTTTAGCTGAAGCTTTTATCCACAGCGACTTACCGCCAGTCTCCACTACAGCCATCAGCCACGGCCGCAACCGTTTCCTTTGAAATCAATGAAAGCTGCTCTTCTGTGACCAGCGGAAGCATGATCAAATAATTACATGGGGTTGGTTCTCACTGCTCGGTGTGCAGTGCGTTGAAATTATCAGAAATGTGGTTGAAACCAATAGATTTTTGGTGTAATCACTCAATAACATTGAATGCTGTAGCATTAAATTAAACTTAAGTAAATCTGACTTTTTTCCCCTCATACATAAATAAAAAACAGCTGTCATTCAGCCTAATCTGTCCCAGTCTTCACTGTTTTTCTCTGTTTCAGTGTTAAATTGACTTGCAGCTGCAGTGATTTATTGTTAAAACCAGAATAGTTCAACATTCAAAGGTGGTTTTTCCTTCTCAAAACCTTTTTTTAAACTTGACCATACTGAGCTGCTTTGCTTGTTTTCTGTTTTGCTTCAGTGATGCTGCTGACGTTCCTGAGAAGCGATAGCTCGTGTTGGTTGTCCCATGTGTTGTCAGTGCAGAGCTACATGCCACACTGTGACTTATTGGCTGAGCAATAATTCATTATTATTACATGAGAAATGTTCTGATTTATGCAAAATAATGTTTACAAACAAGCTGTAATTAAAGAAAAATTTATGTTGATTTTTAATGATGTTTCCTGTTTGTTTTGTCTGAAACAATAACAGTGGATCACATCATTTGAAATATAAATATTAAATGTAATTTTGCATATATTTGGCATCTAATGAGAATCATTTCAGCACCTGTTTTGTCTAAAATGGTTTGTGGGAACATGGGTAGAAGATCCAATGAATGGAAGGTACACACATCGTATATTATTATATTTTAAAAGTATTCTTAATAATGTTGTGATATTGATGCCGTACTGGCCAGATGTGGAGTTCAATGGCTGTCTTTACTCTCATCTCTAATTGAAACCGGTGGCTGGTGAGGAGACCTAATAACTTGCTGGTCAACAGTAATGGGATGGACCACAGCTTCTCAGACATGCCCATTCAGTTCAGGAGGCTTCTTATTAAAATACGCCAAAATGTACCTCAAACCAGGTTCTGTCTTGATTCTAGGTGAAGCCCCCAAACCACTAGAGAACTTAGCATGTGGTATAATTTGTGTAATTTGTATATCATGAGCTTCAGCTGCCCGTGCAGCCCTTTAACATTCAGAATTATAACCTTCACGCTGGGCTCGTTATTAAATGTAATAAAATTGTGATGCACGGTTCAGTTTTTCAGCACTTGTGATCTAATTACTGAAAAACTGTTCTAATTTGTAAAACAAACCTGCTAACCAAAGCAAAGACAAACGTGTTCCACCATTCACGGGAACACAGGACCATCTTCCTGCACAGGAACGAGCACTCGAACGGCTGAAACCAGTTCCACACAGTCAAACAACCAGTCTGTTCTGTGATTTGGAGCAGGGAGTCTCAAACAGCATGTCACTCTTTTCATCATCTGATTTCATACTTTCTCTTTTGAGGTGAGAATTTTAATAAGCCCCTCAGAGTCTGTTTGCCATACCTGCACAGTTTGCATTTATTTTCCTCCTTTCTCTTCTCTCCCGTCTGCTTCCCATGTGCCAATACAATCAAACACAAGAGCTAAAACTCTGCCAGGGATGTGGTTTTATATTCCAGGGAAGGCGAAAATCACACATTTCTCCTTGTAGTCTTCACTTAACAATCCGCAGTCTATTTGCATTTTATTTGAAGCGAGGTATCGTCTCTTCAGCGCAGATTTTGTTCATCTCGTTCTTTTGAGGGGTTAGAGATTGTACGATGATAAAACTCTTGGGGTTTTCTGGAGTTCTTTATTCATTTGCTCTCCACTGAAACTACATGTAAAACATCTGAACTGTAGAACAGAGAGTTGGAAAACATTCAAGATGTGGGATTCTTCTGATGTTTGGGTCTTAAAAATTCAAGATCGTGTCAAAGATTGGCAACTTCAATCCAAACAGTTTAGGCATCGGCCTTGATGAACTCGTATCAGCAGCGCCTGGACTGTGCTGTCAGACGAGAACCAGCCTTCAAACACTCAGCCGAAACTGCTGCGGATTCTGGGTCGAAACCAGCAGTCTTTGCTCATTTTACAGCAGGAATCTATCTGCCCTGTGGACGCTGATGCAGTTTATCTCAGGAGAAAAGAAGAAGCTTTTCCTGTATCTATCTCCTCCGTCTCTCTATTCAAGGCACCTTATCTGAATCATGAGCCCATCCCAGGAATGAGAGAGCTGTAAACACAAGAAAAGGGTGTGCATGTTTTATAGGCCTGCCTCTGTGTGAGAAAGTCATTGTGATGGGATCATTCGTCCTGTGTGAAGCAAAGCATATAAAAAAGACAAAGACGGAGACAAAGACAAAGACGGACGACTAAAATAATCGGCTTTACATGTGTCTTTGTCCTGAACATGTTCTCCTCTGCAAATGAATAAAGTTTTCATGATCTGTCCGTCCAAAAGTGTCAGATTTGCAGATTGTCCTCACAGAGCACAGAGCGTTCAGATTTTGAGAGTTAAGAGCAGCGAGACTGACAGTCTGTAGCTACGTTAGCAGCTCTGTGAGGCTGTAGGTCAGCTTTGACCCGGATGCTAGTTTCAGCCTGCCAACATGTTCACAATGACAATGTAACCTCTACATAATCCCCATGTAATCCCTAATTTCTCCTACAGAGGATTTATAAAGGGTTATCTTATCTTAAACATACCAACATTTAGCAGGTGAAGTTTAAATCGTCACTGTCTTGGTTCATCTATTAGCATGTTAATGTTTTCTAAATAGCACTAAACACAGTGTGATGGGAGCTGATGAGAATGTCATTAGTGGTCATTGATTTGGCCATAAACCAAAGATGTTGGCACGAGATGGAGGCCAGATGTTTACCAAAGTTATTAATGTTTGTCCCGTAGGGAGCAAGAATGTGTGAAACCTAATTTGATGGCAATCAATCGAATATTTGTCGAGTCAAATTTCACTCTGGACCAAAATTGTCAGTCTCATCATGGTGACAGTCTGTATTCAATTCCATTGAAGTCCATCCAATATTTTATGGAGATATTTCAGCCCGCATCAAACCGACTGTCCAGCCGGTTAATGTTGCCACTCATAGACTCACACGGCTAACATGGTTAAAATCTTTTTTGTTTTGCTGCGACAGTGTCCAACGTGCTTGGTGTCAATTATGTCAAACTTAACCAAATAATTGGTTGGCCTTTATTGAGCAGCCTCCTCTTGTCTCCTAGCCTGCTAAGCTAGCTGGTTGTTACAAAATTAACAATGACCCTATTTGTATTTCTTACATTGCAACTCTATATATATTCCCTAATCAAAAAACAGGAAATTAAATAAACCATTAAAATCAGAACGTTCCTCAGCAAGTCTTCCCACTTTTTATGCTAACAGCAAAACGTGTACAGTGTGTAGATGTCTGTCATATAACCTGTCGAGATTAAACTTTCCACTTTCCATGAACCATTTTAAATTCTACGAAAGTCCTATTGATAATTCGTCATTATTTTTCTGCGAGCAGCTGGCAATGAATTCATATTGCGTGACTATTGCTATGTGTGCAGGTGTCGACAGTTTGTGAGGGTTTAAGGACATTTCAGTCATTTGATTCTCTGCTCAGTCTTTCATAAAATCACAAAAAAGAGAAACAAGAGAAGTTTGTTAGAGAAATTACAGAGCAGCGTGTGGACGCTCTATAAAGATCTGAAAAGACTTGTAAAGGTACCTGTGGTACTGACAGTGAGGGGACATAAATCCGTTTACACAGTCACATTGTGGGGACAAAACACAAGTCCTCATAAATCTGTTAATGTCCCCAAAACACAACTGTGCACGTGTGTGTGTGTGCGTGCGTGTGCGCAGTGCCATGCCATTGTGATATGTGGAGTCATGGTGTGATTTCCGATGAAACGACCTCAATTATCATTAAATTCCCCTGCTGCCATTTATCAAACAATAGGTGTGGGAGAGCTTGCAGGAGTGTGTGTGTGTGTGCGTGTGTGTGTGTGTGTGTGTGTGTGTGTGTGTGTGTGTGTGTGTGTGCGTGCGTGCGTGTGTCTGTCTGCATGCATTTGACGGTCCCTTTTCAAAGAAGAAGTCGATAATAGGAGATTCTTTACCCCCAACCTGCCGTCTTTTCTGTTTCTCAGTCTTTTCTTGTTCGTCTCCGTCTCTGTCAGAACTGGTCAATAAACTACGTCACAGACTCAAATAATTTCCATCTCTTCCTTTGTCCCTCTTTAGAGTTCTACTTTTCTGCTGTCTCACGATTCTTCCTGTCAATGTACTTCCTCTCTTCTTCCTGTTCTTCGTTTTTTTTTCTCTCTGCTAACATGGAGTGGATCATCTGTATTGGACTAGTACAGTATTGTATTCTTGTCGTGAACAAAATCTCAAAAGCTGAGTCTGAACAATGCATCTCATTACTTTAGAAAAGGTTCCACACCTCTCACCTGAATATCCAGATAGGGATTTATATCATTACATTAGCTGCAAGGTCTCATTCAGCCATAAATTCGGTGTTGTCGCGCTGATCGAACGTACTGATGTGGTTTTGCAGGACGTGATAAATGTGCTTTTACAGAGCTGCAGAAACGCACAGTTCAGGTGTCACGTTTTTTTTTCCTGCTTCTTTATTCAGTTAATGAGGTTGATATTGACGACAGAAGTTTCCCTCTTGCTGCAGTAGTGGAATGCAGAGCTGATTGAAATCCATGAGGACCGAACACTCCTTTGCTAGACACAACTATCTGTGACTCACGGACACACACAAGCACTTCCTGCAAAGATTCAGACGTTCACTGACCAGATGTGTTATTTTCAGTGGACTGTGCACTCTCACACACTGTTATCGTTCTGTGTGTGTGTGCGTGTGTGTGTGTGTGTGTGTGTGTGTGTGTGTGTGTGTGTGTCACAAGCTAAACTGCTCTTTCTGAAGAGCGTATTTTTCAAGGTGAGGGTTGTGGAATAATGATGGTTGTTTCTAGAAAATTGACACCATTGGCTGAAACATGAAAATTGGTTTACATTCAGCCTGGAAAGCAGAAGTATGCTGCGATATGGTGTCGCACGAAGTCTGAGGGAGCAGGCTCTTAGCCAGGATTTCAAGAATATAGAGGTCATGGGTCCCCCAGTGTAATCAGTGTAAGTAATCAATAACTCATAATCAGCCTTCGAGACCTAACCCTGTGTAATTTGTGTGTGATAAACACATTCATGGAGAAAATACCAAGAACATGACCTTGGTGTGCTCAGCACTGTTAGGGAGCTGATGGCCACTAATATAACGAGAGTGAGACCAAACAGGCCTGGAGCAGATGTGTCAGGCATGCTGGAAGTGTCACACTTCAGATTTCATGTTCGTTATGTTTCTGTCTTTCCTATCAGAAAATGTTTCCGCAATTTGTCACGTGTCTCAAGACGAGTGCTGTTTCCCTCATAACAAAACACAACATTTAAGCAGAAAACAAAGCAAATACTCCAAACCCACTTGCAGCACGTCCTCTTTCTGCACTGCCTGAATAGTTGTCCCGACAGTGACTCTCAAACCGACATATTTAATCTTTGGCGAGTGCCAGTGAAAGGCGTCTGGGACCTTTGTCATTGTGTGGTTAATGTTGTTTAGGTTTAAACTCCTTGGTTAGATTTTAGAAAAAAGTGTGGGTTTGTGTTGCTGTTATGTGCATGATGTCACGTAACTTAACTACAGTCAAAGCTGACTTTTGGTTTCATGCAGGACGTGAACAGCCGTCTCCCGGATCAAAGCCCACCCCATCTCTCCCATATTTGACTTTCTTATACGACATCGCCTGACTTCCTCCTTTGCTTCTGTCGTAACTACTACGGCCACTAGAGGTCACCTACCAGTAAATGTAAATGTAGGTTGTAATAACATGCTTGCACAGACAACCTACACGGCTGTTTTAGGTGAGGACGTGCTGACAATCAATTTAATCCGTCACTTGTTCATTCGGTGCTTTACACAGGAACGCTGAGGCCGACTGAGAACCCAAACTCTGATTTAACGGTCTGCTCAGCGCAGCCTGTGGGACTCTAAGTCTTCTGCTTGATGGTAAAAGCTGATGTTCTTCAAATAAAACAGAAGAGTGCTCTGATCTAACATCACCAACAGAGACATTGTTCTATAACTACACACAGTTCGACAGTTTGACTTGAGTATCTTTGAACAGATACATTTCGCCGGTTAGCCAAACTAGCTTTAAGCTGAGCAAAGAGACAGCTGTACCATGCACGGATACTATGCTGCACAACGCTGTACTATCGACAGGAAAGATTTTACTCCAAATGACCTCAGTCTCCTGCGGAGCTAAATGCATTGTTGAACATGTATAATTCATATTTTTGTTGTTTGTTAGTTGTGAAAAGGCTTGGCAGTCAGTTGACAGCTGTTAATGGGTCCGTCTTGGCTATCAGGATAGGTCGTACTGGCTAACAACATTTAGCTGTTAAATAAAACAGATATGCAGTTGTTGGAAGCTCTCAGCTGACAGAGACAGAGAGACCTTGGCTATTAACACTGGCAGCACATACACTGCATTTACTGTTAGGTTACCTCGTTGTCTTTTTTTTCCAACCAAACTGAATGATTTCTGGGGATCAGAAAAATCCGATCAGATCATGAAGGAATCATGAGAAAGCTTCTTTGCTTTGCTTGCTCTTTCAGAAAGAAAGTACAAATTGAAGATGCATTATTATGCTTGGAAAGAAAAAAAAAAGAGAGTATGCTCAAGATTGCTTGTGTGTGTTTGCTAATTTGTGTGTTTGTCCTGAATAGCAGCGGACAGCAGCCTTCATCGGCAGCAGCAGGCAGATTCCAGTGGCAGCCATGCATGAGTACACAGCTGCAGGGAGGACGCGCTCAGACACACACACAGAACACACTCACAAACACACAAACACACAAACACATGCAGATTCAGACACAAACAGAGATGCATACAGATGGCTTGCATTTCTAAACACACACACACACACACACACACACACTATCATGGCTGCCTCTATATTTTAATCTGTGATGACATTAACAAACGCCGGTGTGACAGAGGATGGAAGGCAGAGGATAACCACTATACTGTGACAGGAAAGATATGTCACACACACACTGTAGTCCTGGTGAAGAGAGGAAGACCGGAGGATGGATCTGATACGGAGCGGGAGGACAGAAACCCTGGATGTGGTCCTGACAGAAACAGAGAGGGAAGAGAAGTGTGCCTGATTTAATATGCTAATATTAGCATGTTAGCTTAAAGTGCAGCTGAGCCTCATGCTTTGGTGTTTGGTCGAGCTGATGGCTGCCATTCTGGTCAATGAGTGCATTTCCACTGGGAAAGCGTCTCATTTTTCTAAGTGTTCCAGAAGCGTTTCTTTGCTCTGCTCGGCCGAGAACACGTATCGAGTCTAATCTGCACAGAGCAGATCAAGCCAGACAGGAAGCCAGACTCAGGAACGGTGCAGAGAATCTGATAAATTTTCAAAATAAAACACCCTGTGCAGACTTCTGATTGTACTGAAACGACAAATGCAATTAGAACAGACACAAAGAAACTATTTAACATCTACAAATAAACACAATTTGAGCAAGTCAACAAAGCTCGGCCGGAAAAATGCTCTGCTTCTGAAACGCAACCGGTGGGGATCGGAGACACATGGAGGACAGAGCAAATACGCCATGGATATGTGCCCAGAGGAAGTCTCGGGTTAGAGTTACAGCTGATCAAAGTCTGATAAGCAAAGCTGAGCCTCACAAGCTGAATCTGAGATATCCTAAAACGGCCCAAGTCCAGAGGATGAACCCTGGCTTATACAAAAAGTCATTTTGAGTTGTCCCAGGAAACAGGAAGTCCTGAGTCCTGAACAAGAAAACAGAGCATCATAAACACCCAAATTGCACCATTACATCCTATAAAAGGTAAAAAGTCTCAAAGAGCTGTATCATCATTTATTTTATTTATTTATGTTCATATGGGAGCCAGCGGGAAGTCAGCCAGCTCTACTATAGAAGGCTCATAATGCTCTACGGGCCCAAATCTGACAAGAAATGAATGAAGAGGTCGACATCTTGGAACACAGCATCCAATTTCCTTAATACGTCCATTGAATAAATCCTTTTGACATCCTTCTGGCGCCACCCTCGGGCCAAACTTTACATTTTTTGCTCTGCTAGCGATAAATATGTACTAAGAGCAAAGTCTTCTCTTCATCACACCTTCTATTAGTTTGTTTTCTGGTGTGTAACAAGCCTCATGTGGATTTCTAGTTCTAGTCTTTATTCTGTGTCATGAAATCTGTGCGAGCAAGCAGCAAGCAGCAAGCAGCGGAGGATTGCAGCTACAGTTTCCATCCTGCTTAGAGAGACATTTTATTACTTTCTGACAGGTTTTACATTATGTGCCACTTATGACGTTATCGGCTTTCGCGAGGATGATGAAGGAAGTGAGAGACTTGTACCAGCAGAGACAACACAAACACGAAGGAAGATATAACCGCCCTTATCTTGTTATTTCTGATGCGCTCGTACTTTCTTGCTTTTATCTTCTGCTTTTTTTATCTGTATTTGTTGTTCTCTGATCTCCGTAAAGCACTTTCTGACAAACCCGTTTGATAAAAGCACTTAAGGAATAAATTGGGCTTGGCTTACAGAGGAGAACAAGGGAGGAGGACAGGGGCAGACACGGAGAGGCGGATCAGACAGAGGGAAACGATGAGGACTGAAGCAGGAGGGATAAAACCATGGATCAGACGAACAGGAGACACAAGACTTTCAGGAGGAGCAACAAGTGAAGGATGTGATCTGTCTTTTTGCTCAGTAAATCACATTTTTGTAGCCCTTCAGCAGTGGACTACCGGCCTTGGCATGCACTCTCTAACTGCTTCTGGTTGATACTGTGACAGTTCACCCTCACTGCTCTCATAGCATCCCTTGAGACCACAGACAGCTGAGGAAAGGCTCAGATAAACACACTTTAACTGTACCTGCACAACACCAAGCAGCAGAAGGTACAGGTTACGGTGCGGTACAGGACGTACCCTCCATCACTTTATTGATACTCTGGTCATAATGGCGACAGTGAAGGAAAGGTCAAGTCATACTACATTTTCAGATAGCAGCAGTTTGTTTTGACTTGGCATAGTGGGAACTGCACAGGAATTGAGAAAACACTGTCCCAGCACTGCAGTGGCCTGTCAACAGGAATACATTGCTTACCAAGCAAAATATACGACATGCAGACTTTTCAACTTGTCATAAAGCAAAACCAACAGCGCCGGTGATGGGACTGTTCCATTCACGTGTGGCAGTCAGCTCCATCAGCGAGCTAGCAGGCTGGTACCATGACATTTGAATATCTAAATTTAATGCAGCCAGTATGGATGTTATTAGCTTCACCTGTTCATGAAAAATGTCCTCTGGGAGAAAAGTCTCTTCCCCAACAGATGAGCCAATCTTTTCAGCTGCGGCTGACAAGGAAAGTGCAGAGGACATCGTGATTTCACCCAGGAAGAGGACCCAAGTTATAGGATTTAGACTGCATCAGTCGCCAGTGCTGCAAAACAGTAAGGTGACCTGCAGCTGGGTGTCACGTCTACCTGCACCGAATGGCACCTTTGTGTTTTGGACTTGGAAAAACGGCAGCACTTTGGTTCTGACCATGAAGTTAAGCTTAAAATCTAAAACTGTTTTAACCTGCCCTGAAGTTCTCCCCCCCTTAGAAAACATTTGCTGAACTGAAACGCACATCTGCAGTACTTAATGCAACAATCCGAACGCTCCAGTGGAGCTGATCAGTGGCTGACAGTGGGAGACTGCAGCAGGACCCGTCAGCTCCCAGGTGTCAATGCTGTGTGAATGTGAAACCAGATGGTGCAAGAAAAAAAAGCAGGAAAGCATCTGCAGTCACTTTTCCTTTGATAGAATTTCAAGAATAAACATGTGAAAAAGGAAGAATAGTGGAGCAAATAGGAGGAAAAACTTCATTAAGCATCCTGTGAGAGTTTGACTTTGATGTCAGAAATCATTTTGTCAGAGTCGGAGTCGCAGTGTTCAGCGGCTGGATATCTCCATTTTGAAGGAAACCTTTTAAACACATGAGGCCAAAAATGATGCAACTGTTTATGTGTGTGTGTGTGTGTCCACATAAGTTAGAGACTGTTTACGTGAGCAGCATATATATATCTGTTTGTGTTTATGAGCGATGCAACACGGCAGTGTGTGTGTGTGTGTGTGTGTGTGTGTGTGTGTGAAATGCGAAAGAGAGACAAATGCAAATATAAAGAAGTGACGTGAATGACCCCTCATAAACGACACAGCCAGGAGAGAGACACCCTTCATGCTCTGTCCTCACACACACACACACACCCCCACACACACACACCCAGACACACACACACACACACACACACACACACACACACACACACACACACGCTCAGTCTCACACAGCTAATTAAGAACCAGTGATCAGGCTGTTTTGTTCTTGCTAATGCGTATTTTTATTGCCATCCTCTTCCAAATCACATGCCTGAGCAATTTAGTAGCACTTTAACCACAACCGCAGAGCCCATATGTTGTGATTAAAGTCCCTGTCAAATAAAGCACGTCCAGAGATCACACTTCAGCTCGTAAATTACACTTTGAGACACTTAACTTGTGGCAAGAGCATTCTTCTCTTCACCAAAGGTGGAGATCTCCACAGCAGAGGACAATGAACCAGGACTGAACAGGACTTTATCTCATGGAATAGCTCATCTGCAGATGACGTCACGTCACTCTTTCATTGTGGCGCAAACTGCAGATGGAGGGCAGGAAGTGATTTTCTGCACAGGAAGCATTATAACACACATTCAAAATGCAGATGTTTTGCATCGTTTATGGTTGCTCAAATCGATCGAACCGAGAAACAAGGAGCTTTTATCGAGTACCAGAAGTTGTTGTTCACAAGGATGAAAAATGCAAGAAACTGACCAAATGGTGAAACATTAGATTAGCATAGATTTAAAGCAACAGCTACAAAACACGACTAACACTTACTGAAGTCCATTGCAATGCTCGCTTCCTGCCCTCCGTCTGGATTTAAGACCACGTGACTGCAAACAACCTTTTGGCACATAAGACGAGCTGATGATGACGATGATGCATGAAAAAATTACATATAAGGGCCCAACATTTAGCACCAATGCAGATTTGATACCTTAACTTTGTTATGATAACAAAAACAACTTTTTTTTCATTTACTATAGAATCTTAAGTTCTCTAATGATGAATGACACAGGCATTAAATGTAAACATCATCTAAAATCGGCAAAATTACATGATTTTGATCAAGAACGTGATCAAACACGTGATGGCAGTTTTTTCTTTTTTCAGTCAGTGCAGAAAAGAGTGAAAGTGTGAAACACAGCTCAAAGTGTGATCACCTGTTTGGTGTTTTCAGACTCTAAATGAAGGGTAGCACGTGCAGCACAACCTGTAGCATTAGCTCACTGTGGGGAAAATGTGTGTGTTTGTGTCGTTTTCTGTTGGGTTTTCTCGCATAAAGCTCATAATTAAACCCTTTGTCACACCTCAGAATTCACCACTCAACATTTCAGCCGAAAAGACAAGTTCATCATCAAGTGTTAGCTGTTGAAAAGAGCACTTCCCTTTATTCCAGCAATCGTTTTAGAAGGGGGTCATTTTCTTGTTATTGTTGTTGGTGGTCATTTTATTCTGGAACATTCCTCATAAGCTCTTCCTGTCAGAGGGGACAGTTAAGTCAATATGAAGCAGCGGCAGTTTGTCATTATCTGCCAAACCTGTCATCAGTAAACCAGTTTGTGTGTTCTCTCAGGGAACCTGGTTGCTTTTGGTGTCACTGCTGTCATCTTTGAAATGCGAGGTCAGGATTTAAAGTTGACTTTCATCCAGACTGTGTGACACTCTTCTTCTCGCTTCCTCTCATCACTATCAGTTCTGGTGGACTCTGTTCTTAAAGGAGGGACATTGAGTTGAACCTAATTGCTCATTTCTAAATAGATTGGCTTCCATCTCCAGATGAAGACAAGAGAGAGAGAACGATGGAGAGACACAGACGGGATGTTAAGTGAAGATGACAACACTTTTGCTGCAATCAATTTCAGTCCATTTTTAACATCATCAGCACGAGCGTTACAGTTTCCTCTGAAGTGATCCAAATAAAGGGTTTTACATACCAGAATTTCAGGCCTGTTATTATATTTGATGTGTGGGCAGTGATTTATTCAAGCTTATATGTAGAGACTAACGGTTTTTCACAGCTCGTGGTGTCAGCTTTGCAGGACGACCCTGAAGGCATATTAACACCAATGATTAATCTGGAAGATTAGGTTGCAGCCTTTTTCCAGGAAACTGTTTATATATGCAGATTGTGTTTTAGTGTGAATTGTCCCTTCTGGGCCTCAGTCTCAGGCCCATATGTTTCATCATCTGTCCCTCTGTCGGTTTTAGATGAAAACATTAGCGTATAGAATCGTTAGCTCCGGACTCTCTCGGCTTAAAGTGATATCTTTGTTTTGCAGCATGTACAGTGATGCTTTTATCACCTTTGGTCATCTGCAAGAGGGCACATAACCATCAGCATTCACTTACTGTTAGTTCAAACAGGCCTGAGCATCACATCCACACACTGAGAGAGACGTATGAAGCCTGTTGAAGAGGGGCTCGGAAATCTAGATCAGGAAATTAACGAGTGACGCCTTGAGCGAGGCTCTAATTTGACTCCATTGGACTGCTGTTAAAATAAGCGTAGGAAGTAAAGCTACTGTAATTCTGTGTTTAGATTAGAAAAAGACATTGATGTATAACTGTGACTAAGCACTTAATCTTAAAATTAACATAACCACTGATGCCAAAAAAAGATCAACCCCAAAACAGAATGAACTCATAGAAGTACATGAGAGGCTGCGACGCTGCTGTGGGTGTTTTGGACTTCTGTATGTAAACATTATAGCACAGAAATGCTAATTTGCTACCTGTTTGAAAAGGTGCTCGTATAGCACGACCACTCCTTCTCATCTGCCTGGGTTTGTTCTCCTCTGGAGCCGGCGAGGGCCAGCGGGGTGAGCTGGGACCGAGGATGGCACATCTGTTCACATCTGCCTGCACTGCTCCTCATCTCTTGATGAGCAGATTGTCTTGAAAGTGTGTCATAGTGAAGTGCAGACATATGATGATTCCTAAAGATGTCTGCTGTGGAGAGTTTGAGTTTTACCCACTGGATGATCTGACTTACGTTCCCAGTTGTGCTTTTTTGCTGCTAATTTCACCCTCTTGGAACAGCTGCAAATGCACTTTAATATGAGATAGAGATACACAAGACATCAGCTTTGTCGGAGCCATTATGCGCGATGCATTCCGTAGTTGGAGCTTGCTGTCACTCAAAATGAACCTCTGTCAAACTCTGGGTCTAATTGTTTTGCTCCGGATCCATCTGGGAATGTTTGCCACTGTTGTCATGAGCCCAGATGAATTGAGCTGAGGGTGAAAAACACTGCAGGGTTTGAAACAAGTGCTCTAACAAGCATGGAAACAGGAAATGAAATGCTCTCAGCGAAGACGAGGCTGAATTTGTGAACACAGCCGCACGGGGCATGAGGTGGTTTTCAATGGATGAAACTTTGTTTTGTGTGTGTGTGGGTTAAACCTGGATCTGTGCACTGTTTCAGTCGTGCCTTTTCTTTCAAACAACATGATTGCTGCTCTCACAATATGATTAGAGTGACTGCAATAGTCGCATCAGCCACAGTTGCTTGGATTGGGACTTACCGAAGAAGCCTGATCTCTTCCTCATTACACAATAGATCAATACTACACCGGCACAAAAAGAAAATCATCTGATTTTGCTGCAAAATATTGACATGTGGATCTTTTCTGTTTTATTAGTTTGGATTCACTGGAGAGTTTCAGGGTACCGTGATGCTGTTTCACAGGTTTTGCGAGGCGTTCAGTTTCCTCCAGGACATTCGTGGAAGAAACGACGAATACTTATCAGCCTTTGGCATGTAACTAATCTCAGATAAAGATCTTGAATATCACCACAAAATGTGAGATATTGGTGATATCCCTTCAGTTTTTCTGCTCTGGAATGATTTGCTACCTTGAAAAAAGCATTACTCAGCCCGTTTTTGGATTAGTTCAACTACTTATCATTTAAATAGACCTTCATCACGTTCTATTTAACTTTCCATATCAAAATAAAATAAACTTGTCTTGAATTTTCCTGTGGCCAAACAAAAGTAGGTTGACCTCGCATCACCTCATAACAATGAAGTAACATGTAAAAGAAAGAAAGAAAATTGAAATGATATTCTGTACTGGTGTGTTTTGATCAGGCAAAGACTGCAAAAACAACTGCTTTTCTCATATAGATGATCTCTCCTGGATTTTTTTCAGCTCTCCTTGGCCAAATAAGTGTTAACAGACTTTAGTGTGTCCATCTCCTCCACTGACAATAGCTTAGCGGGTGCAATTAAGGCACTCTAGTCCATCCAAAGCCAGACGGCATCGATGTTTTCTCCGCTGTTGTCAGAGCTTATTGACGTCAACCCTCACACACATATTATGCTTTCAAACTCATACAGGTGCACTTCAAGCACACACACCCACATGGAAGCAGCGGCTCACATCCCTGGTGTGGTTAACAAATGCTGTGTGAGCTGCTATAAACGCACATTACATCCGTCACATAACACACAACACACAAACACACACGTTAATGATACACGCTATTGTAAGTACACACAAATGTGCAAATGATGTGCCCACCACACAAACACACACAAATTAAAAATGCAGCCATAGTCTCACTGCAGCCTTACACACAGAGACATACACACATGGACACACACACACACTGTCTGCTGATTGGCATTGGCTGCTGCATTGCTGACAACCAGCGCAGTTTGATTTGCATAAAGCACAGGGGCGATGCACCTTTCCCTCGCTCTGCTCCACGGGAGGATGATTGGCAGCGGCTCGTCCGCAGCCAGACGCCCAAATGCGACTCTGCCATGACTGAATTCAAAGGCGCCGCTGGCCCCGACGCCTGCGAGGGATACAAAGCTCCACTCAATTTCACCTTTTGCTTAGATCCAATTTTTTTTGACTGACATCTCTGAATGTGACCTATATACCTAATGCCAGTTGGACGGATGCATCCTAAGATGACCCACGTGTGCAAAATAACCGCAGAAGTCGTTTGGACCTCTGTTATGGGGAAAAAAATGCTGTAATGCTGTAAATGCTGAATCCAATAGCTGCATCACATATAACATGGCTATAGCTATAACACAATTTGTGTATTGTCTTGTGTATATCGGCTTTCACATTAAACATAATCTACCTGGAATGAGGTGTTGCACATATTTGATTGACCAGCATGATGCATTTCATTGCATTGCAGCAATTTTTCTGTCGACTGAAGTCCTGCTGAGACGCCCGCTGTGCTAACACAATGGGGCTGCATTCCATTCTCACATTGTTAATGTCTGTCTGAGCGCAGCCTTTCTCATGCCTGGTGCATTGTGCTTGTCTTTATAAGCTTGTTGTTGGTGTAGAAAGGTTCACCGAGGTGCTTCAGTGAAGTGCACTTGGTTAGGTTTAGACAACAGAACTACTTGGTTTGGATAGGAAAAGATTACAGTTTAGTTACTTCTGTACAAAAGAAGTCAACTTTTACTTTTGGCTTCACATGGGACACAAACCCCAGTCAGTGGGCTGAAAGTCCTGTGCTCGACTCATCCAGCCACACCACCTTCCTCCAAATGTGAACTCACTCTTTACATTACTTCATTGGGAGCGAGAATGAGCTGTCTACAGAGGTCTATAGGACTGCCCTGCATGTTGGAAAGGGGTACCCAGTGCCTTAAAAAGTGATGTCAGGGGGTCCTGACTAGGGATATATGCATAAACCTATGGGTTCCAAACCTGACCGCTGTAGTGTATTATTTAACAATATCAATAATTATTAAGTCAAAAGAACGGTATTTGTGTTAATCACTATCAGAATGAATGTACAGTAACATAAAGTACCCATGCAGCTTGAACTCTGCAGCCATCATGCAGCCTCATGGACGTGATATTTAACTGAGACAGACTCCACACAGTGTCAGTTTCAGTGATTATAATTATAACAATTCAATGGTTTCGATGTCCCGAGCAAACAGGAGAAATTTTGGTGAAATATTATCCGTATTTATGGGCCTGAAACCCAGGTTTTTGTGACTACTGGGGACAACAATTTTTGAAATTGGTCCAGTATTGAGTGAGAGCACCACAGCTGGCAGCCACCAAATGGGCTGCAACGTAATCCTTCTGAGCGTTTGGGCGCCGTGGATGTGCGTCCGCTGGAAGTGTTTGTTTTTGCTGCCGACAGGCTCATATAGTTATTTCAAGTGTCTGACAACATTATGGAAAGAGAGAGAATCTGTGCATAAGATGCTTTTGCTTAACCAAAAACAGCCACTACATCGCTCTCGCCAACACCAGACTCCATTTACAAAAACATCAATTTTATCATCATGAAACACACTTCATTCAAATGCAGCAGAAACAAATAAAACTCGTCTTTCCACTGTTCCAACAATCACCATCAGCTGTGATTTGGTTGAAATAAACCCTCAATTCAAAGAGTTAGATGTGAAAATATCAGGAGAGGAGTGAAAAGGACAGCAGACGTCAGAGAAGCTGTCAAATCAATGATCGCTCATTACTTAAATGTGTTTATTAATTACTGTAAGCTTTCAGTGTGTTCCACCCCTGCATGCACACAGCTGTTGCAGATGTTTTAAGAAAGTTTTAGGCCTACATATTTTACGTACATAAACGTTTTAAATGTTTTTAAAAATAAGTTTTCCCATTTTCCCATTGCTGTACTGGTCAGGACTCAGGAAGTTGATTGGATGCGTATTCCCAAGAAGACCCACGTGTTCACTGGGAGCTGGGAGTGAGAACGTGTTGGATTTGTTTCCATTTTTTGATAATTAAGAAAGAATTGAGTCATTGCATTTTGAATTCACAGAGGTGGGCTTTTCACTTGCATACAGCGGACGGCGCTAATGGAGGACAGATGTGTGAAGGGGGATTTCTACAATGAGTGTTATTTTGTAGATAACAAAATATTCAAAACCGCAGAGATTAATAAAACACAGCTTTTCATCCTGACAAAAAAAACAAGGCGTTCTTCCCTCTTCAGTCATGAGCTGAAATCCCACCTCGCAGCCCATTTCATCTCCCTCTTCCTGTCTCAACTCCCTGCTGTCTGAGCAATGAGAAAAAAAGAAAACAATAATCCAATAAACTGAAAAAATCTTATACTAATACATTCAAAATTGACTGAAACAGTGTGAAAGTGCATTTATATATTTATTTCTTGGCGTTACATCACTTCTCTGAGCCCCGCGGGCGGCTCAATTAGCATAATAATTAAGCCGGAGCTGTAATGCACGGTTTGTTCCTATATTGCTGCACACTGCAGTTGGTTTTGAAGTTTCACTCCTCCACACACGGCTCCGCCCCCCTCCCCTATCCAAGAAATTAGCATGCATTTAGACAATGGGAATGAATTAACAGAGAGCTAATTTCACCCGGACTCCTGTATGTGCGACTGGTTATCAGCCCTGTGCGAGTCCACCTCTGAGACGGTGTGTTGGCGTGTGTGTGTGTGTGTGTGTGTGTGTGTGTGTGTGTGTGTGTGTGTGTGTGTGTGTGTGTGTGCACTCATCTCTCCTCACTTTCTCATTACATGCAGTGATTGACTCAGAGAGAGGGAGGGTGGTGCGAGATGGAGCAGCAGAAGAGAGGAGGTGGAGGAGGATGAGGGTAGATTGGGAAAAGTTTCATTATGAAATTGAGAATGAGGATTCAATCAGACCTCATTTAAAAACTAATGTCACTCTTCTCCACCGTCATCCTCCCTCCCTCTCTCTCTCTCTCTCTCTCTCTCTCCCTATCAGGGGTGTTTGCATGGATTGACATGATTTATAGTGAACCGCAATGAGAGCATAATGATGTTCTCTGTAATGAATTGATTAGCATTTAAATAGCTGAAAGAGCGCAGTGCGGTGGAGACGAGGACTGTCGCGGGTTAAAGTTCAGAATGTGTTTGTTTGAATATGATTGTCGGATAGAAAAGGACGGCCGTGCAGAGTCTTCTAGTTCTGACGCTTTATGCGGTCAAGGAGGAATCATGGGAATTATTCTTATCACTGCTTACTTGTTATGTTGGCAATATAGAAAACTACTTTATGTATGGAGGGTTGAATCAAGCGCAGCTGGACTTGGTGGTAGAAACTTGAAAACGGGTCGTTGAGGAGGTTAAATACCTGGAACCGAACTGAAGAAGCTCCTTGAACGAGAGGTGAAACATTTTTATTGTATTGAGCTCATGTTTGCTCTTCAGTAACTTCAGCGTTTAAATGTTTAATGTTGCCCCTGAAGTTGAAAATAATCAGAAATTCATCAGCATCACTCACTCTGCTGATCGTTGATTCATTTCAAGACTTTTAATTAGATCTGACTAATCAATCAGCCTGATTTATTGGACAAGCTGAGCCATGAATTGTTTTTGGTTCCACAGGGAACAAATGAAGTTCACAAATTGTGATTTAGGAGACCAAAATTAATCAACTCAACTACTATTATGTAAATATAACTGTGAAATATTGGTAATATTAAAATATTAGAACTCTTGTTAGTAACAGCACTGAAGGAAATAATCGTTATTGTACTGCTGATATGAATACATAAACAGTCAGCCAGGGTTAGGCTTAGTTTGTATATAATTTCCTTAAAAATCAGACATAATAATAACGAGGCGTTGCCGACTCTTTAATGCCTGCAGGTCATCTATTCAGCGACAATCAGAGCTGAAAGTGAATCAAAGGCCTTTAAAAAGCTTCTGCTGCATCATTTCAGGAAGTTTCTGAAGTTTTCAATGGCTTTGATTTGAGCCTAACACACAAAGATGTACAGACATCAGAAGAAGAAGTACTGATGCCTCCGTGACGCACTGAAAACCAGAGATCAGTGTTTGTATTCTACCTCACCTCGTCACTGGTTTCCTCTGGCTCTGAAAATGAAAATGAAAATGTTAAAAAAAGGTCATTATGAATCCAATGTCAGATGAAGTTTTCAGCTCCGGTCATAGATGACCAATGAATGATCCCACAAAGTGCAAAGTACACCGCTCTGTCTGCGTGTGAGCGCTGACCTGGTCCTTTTGGTTTTCTTTGTTTTTGCAGACAGCCAGCGGCAATGGCTTGTGTGTGTGTGTGTGTGTGTGTGTGTGTGTGTGTGTGTGTGTGTGTGTGTGTGTGTCCTGTTTTTATCCAGACGATAAAGTCAGACTTCTGTCTGAAGACTCCTGACAGAAAGCGAAGCAGGTTTCATCGCTCGTAGACACAAACGCAGAGTGACTTCGACAGTGGCTACGAGGACGATGCTGGGATACGTTTTATTCAGCGTTTCTCTCGACGTTTGAGCCGAGCTGTAGATGTTTGTTTCCTTCCAGCCATGGTGGCTCTCTGTGCTCATGCTAAGCACTCGCTTCCTCTTCTGTTTTTCCCAAACCAATTAGCAGTGGAGAAAAGTACATTTACTCACAGTTCTGTACGATTTTGCAGTACTTATATGGCACTCAATTTATTAACTGCAACAGGTATCGGTTACATCACTGATTAAGATTTTACCCACAGAATAAACAGTGCATTTAGCTCATAAAACACGATGTGTTGTTATAGATGTGATAACTTGTGCTCTGAAATGAGGCCTTCTGTCTGGACACAGTTTGCATCAAAACAACATCTTCACCTGGTTCAGAGCAGGCAGGCGCAGCGGCACACGCCCGCTGACTTGAAGCTGTTTTCTTGTCTGAATTTGTGCTTGCGCGTGGACTAATTTGAATGTTTGAGTGCTTGTGCATCAGCGTGTGTGTTCCTTGAAGCAGAGCAAGGACCGCTTAGCTTGTAATTCTCTTTTAATAACAGTAATCTTGCCACAGCTCCGCTCTGCATCAATAGTCATTGCGCTATTATTCTGAAAAACTCGGGGAGGAAAGGACGATATGACAGAGGAGGGAGCTGAGGAGGAGAGAGCAGACGGTGGTAGTTTGCAGACAAAATGAGCCGTCATTTCTCCCACTCAATACTCTCTCGCCTGTCGTCCTTATCAATACAGCCATGAGGTGATTTTATTGATTACCGATTTCACTCCCTCACATACACACACACACTCACATTCTAGCACTCCCTGTCTTTTCACTGTGTAACACACACTCCCCGTTGATCTCTTTCCACAGCCACAGCCTCCTCTCACATGTAGAAGTTTACACACATGAATCATTCACACGCGTGTGTATGCAGCAGTGCAAAGTGTTAAAACGCTGAGTGAATGTCAATATAGTTTGGAGGGTTAATAAATAAACTCTCAGCCAGTCACATCGCTTGTCTCATCACACTGAAAGAGCTGAGCCAATCACAGTGAGGCATGATGACAGTAGTTCAAATGAGAAAAAAAAAAAGTCTTCTCCAGGAAATGACACAAGGAAGTGACACAACGAGAGCTCAGCAGCACAAATCTGCCGCCGGAGGCAGATGGTGTGTGTGAGCTTTCTTTAAACAATTAATTAGTGGAATGATGATAGTAATGATAATAATGATGATAATAATGATGATACAAATAATTGAGAATTGTTTGGTGAGGCTGCTTATATGATCACATCAACACGACACATCTCAGTCACTGTTCTCCTGTATGTCACGCTGTAAACGGTTACATCATATCTCAAAATGCGATACAGCAGCATTTTCATTCATAACGAATCAGTCAAGAATAAAACATGAACTGCTGATATTTTTTTTCCTTTTAAATTTATAAATTAAATTTGAATTAAAATTAAATTAAATTTTTAAACGAGGTGACGCACAGGACCTTAATCCAAAGTCTCTCACACACTCTGTCAGCACACAGAGTTATGGTGGACGTGTAATGTGTGCAGACGCAAACGGGTTTATTTTCTAGCAGTCTGGGGTAATTGGCTTAATGAAGGTAAACACAGTGGACGGCTGCACAGTGGAAGCACCTCTCAGATCGGATTCTGCGGATTTATCAGCATATGTGTCGGACTGCCTTCAGACGGCTGCAGGGATTAATGAGCTGAAGCAGAATCCCACAGTATAAAGCAGCTGTGGACTACACATACTGTCAGTCAATCGTGTTAATTATTAGATGAATGCAGACTCTTTTTCTGCTTTAACCACATGAAATGTTGCTTCCTCGTGTCGATGTTCAGAAGACTGGCAGCAGATAGATGCTCCTGCAGATGTGGCCTCTTTTGACTGAGCATGCCTCCTCCTTCCTGTCCATCCTGTGCTCTGTGGATTTCAGGGTCAAGACAATATGCATCAAACTCACCAATGATGGGCTTAAAGGACCAGCGTGTAAGATTTAGGGGGGCGTAATGGCTGAGAGAATATTCATAAGTATCACCAGAGAACAAGAATCCTTTTCTTTCCATTAGAATGAACTCTTTGTATCTACAGAGGGAGAGCAGGTCGTATGTTCGTATGTTCTCTTGGTTCTCATTTCAGTCCTGGATGTGACCCAGCTGTGGCTGCATGCTCTCACTGTCTTTTGAATAACAGTTACGTATGTAACTGCAGTTCTATGAATTCTGACTGGCAGAGATTTCATCTAATATATAAACTTAAGAGACAGGAAATGACCCGACATCTGCGGCGTCAATGTTGAAGACTTTGCAGCACACACTGTAGACCCCACACAACCTGCTGAAGAAGTATGTGCGATTCAGTAAAGCTGTATTAATATACCAATCCTGGCACAAAGTCAGTGTTAACACACATGATGATTTGGATCAAATCTGAGCCCACTGCAGAGCGCAGGACGATACTGAGATCTTTGTTACAGCTCGGGAAGGAAATGGATATTTAAAATATAATAATAATTAACTGCTGTTTCCTCCTCTCTCCTCCTCTCTCCTCCTCTCCTCTCCTCTCCTCTCCTCTCCTCTCCCTCTTTCTGTTCTACTTCACCCTCTTCTTGACGTTGTATTTTATAGCTAATGACATGACCATTTGCGCTCCTCTGATAACAATTAACTTGGTTCCAAAGAGTCAGCAAAGATTTTTCCTCTTTCTCTGTCAATGGGCAGTTTCTTCCTGCTGATGTGAGCACTCTGCGTGAACTGATGTGATCGCCTGTAATTCTGGGTATTTCTGTGTGTCTGTGAGTGTCAATCTGTAACTTGTGTGTGTGTGTGTGTGTGTGTGTGTGTGTGTGCGTGTTTGTGCGTGCATGTTTGTGTGATAGCCAAGCAGCTGAGGGAGATGGCAGCTTGTCTGTCTCTGTTAGCATCTTTACTTTGCCAAGGCTGCCCTGGCTTAGCGCCTACAGCCCAGACACACGTGCATACACACACACACACACACACACACGCACGCACTGACAGTCCAACACACACTGACATACATCAGCACACTCTCATACACATATAGAGGCGTCAACACACACATGCAGAGCTTCACTTTGACGTGAGCACACATCAGCAGTCACGAGTAATTACAGACTGTGGCACAAACATACACATGCACACACACACACACACACAAACATGAGACTGGCATCAGAGCATACACACACATGCACACTTGCGCACTCTCCCACTAAAGGAAAATTCAGTTATTTTTTTGGCCCAGTTTCTCTGAATTAGCAGAACATTTTACTTGCCAGTTTAGATGAATCAGAGAGGATCGAATATTGAGAACCAGGTTGAACTCAAACTGAACTTAGAGCTGGAGATTTGTCATGAAACATGTTCTAATTATTGATCCTTACCTGGAATCAGTAATTCCACTGGAACAGGTACAAACACTTTTGCCTTTTGGTTGGCCAACTTTTTGCCTTGCATCGGCCTTAAAATATGGTGGACTAGTTCAAAAGTGTGGCTAAAACATTGCGTCCCAGGTAGAAAAGGAAATGGTTAAATGGTGTCACTTGACCTTGATGATGTGGTGTGTTGGAGGTTTGAGGTTCACGAAAGGCTGGCAGCACCGGTCACAACCACATCTTCATCAGCTCACAGCAGCTATTTCAAATTTACCGTTCCTTAATGTAAACCTGCCTTTATGCACTGAGTTCATCAGTCACTAACAAGGCTACAGGAAGCTGAAGCTGCTCCACAGTAGGGATTAATGGATGGTAGTGAAGCTTTGTTTCCTGTCACTTAATGTCTGGAAGTAAAGTGTCTTGCTTTTACCAGCAGGATGTAGAGGAACATAAGCAGTTCTCTAAAAGTTAGGCTGTTTAAAAGATTTAACACACCACCCTCAGCTCAATGTAGTGGAACATGATAAATTGAATTATAGAGGCTTTTGATATTCTCACAGAGTGTGATTTTCAACCTGACATTTGGTTTCAGTGTCAGCTCCACTGGATGTAATCATGAAGTCTGGAATTGTTTTAAAAACAGGGATTAGTTTCAGTAAAGCCTCGGTCTGGCTCTGACAATCGACTGCAGCAAGCTGGAGTAAAGCAGCTGAAAACAGGCAGCAACATCAAACAGCCCACTGTGACCTGAACTGGATCGCAGTCAACCCACACAGGTTCACTGAACTGGAATCAAAAGCACAAACTGGACCTATTTCAGACACAAAGATGACAAAAGTTGTCACACCCAATTAGCAAACTCCATATAGAAAATAATTTTCATGGTTAGTATTTTAGTCTGTTTGCATTTAAATATGCTTGCTGTCAATTAGCTGACACACACAGAGGAGAAATGATTTTGTTTCCCAAATTCCCGAATTGATTCCTGTTTTTGCAAATAGATTCTTGTAGATGACTATATCTGGGATTCATGTTTCATCTAATAGATTCTCCAAAAAAGGCAGTTTACCACATATTTATCTATACGG
Organism: Chaetodon auriga; assembly: GCF_051107435.1. Classification (NCBI taxonomy): domain Eukaryota; kingdom Metazoa; phylum Chordata; class Actinopteri; order Chaetodontiformes; family Chaetodontidae; genus Chaetodon; species Chaetodon auriga. The sequence goes on from NC_135075.1 coordinate 27,757,853, forward strand.
ATATTTATATTTTTATTCATCAAATCGAAGTTTTGGCCATCTATATTCATATTTAATAATTTATTCCTATATTTTGGCTGTACATCTTTATATTGACGCCATTTACTGTATTTATCACTTCATACTGTTTGTAACTGTGTTGATATTATCACTGTAATAACTGTAAATAATCCGCTGAAGTGGCAAATCGGGGTTTCCAGAATTTCATGACCATTCGAGGTGCCACTCATCTACAGAATCGGCTGTGATTGGTTCAGTTTTCACACTGAAGGTGAGCAGGGGGGTTTTCTGTTCAACTTAGACTGTTATTGGCTTCTCTGGTTGCTAGGCTTCATATGGCAGATTGTGATTGGTCAAGTGAGGTTTCATTTAAAACCTAAGACTTCACAGTAACTGGAGACACGATGGTGCCCTTCTGAATATGTTTCCATAAATTGTAATGGGCAAAACACAGAAGACGAGCACATTGCCTGCTAATTTGAAGTATGATCGATCTGTAGCTCACTGAGAGATGTAATTGGTGAGTTGCCTCAGTGTTGCATGTGTTGTTGAATCTCAGCTTTTCTAACGGTATATAATATGCAAATAAACATGAAAGTAGTGTTTGTGTCAAAAGACGGAAGGAACAATAATAAGAAATGATTCTATGGCCCGCCGGCGGGCTGTTGGAATGGCACCGCATTTTTAAATCAGTGTGCATTAAAATAAGAGTATAAAACTCTTTATACTGCAGTATAAAACTGCAGCTAACCATTGGAACAAGACAATGTTACATGTCATCATGCTGAAATAACCATGTTAGAAACAGGTGGGTATATAATGGGCTAAATATAATCTTCCTCCCTCACTGCCCTCCGCTTCAGCTTCCTGTGCATGCTCGATGATGACGAAGCACCACCCAGTCCCTGGTTGAGCCTTAAATTAGCTGTCTGCATGCACAGGTCATGGCTGGCTTTGAGTCAAATGTCTCTAATGTCATTTTTGACAGGTGAATGTGCATCAGGGCTAAGAGACAAGTCTGTGACTCACAAGATCTGGACGTGGTTTTTTGTTATGATGTGAGAATCCCCTCTCACGTGCTGCACTGCTCAAAGGCTTCATAAGACGCAAGTTAACCACCTTGTTGATGTTGGAGCAACAGTTGGGATTGCTTGTATTTACTATTTGGACCAAGTCATACACAGAGGATGCTGCTGAGCCTTTTCCTGCTTGATTCAAGCGCATCCATCGCCTCGCAGCGGAGGCTCTGTCAAGTTTCAAGGTGGTTTTTGTGATGTCCTCTGACCCATCAAAGAGCAGCTCCCATCCATGTTCCTTCACGTGAATGATATGCACCTCCAACATTCACTGCTCTCTCTCTCACACAGGTTATCTCATTAGATGAAATGTGTGTAAGCAAGAAATGTGTATTGATGACCACTGATAGTTGCGGTCTGGTATGCAAAGGCACGTTCTGAAACAATGGACAGCACACATTTCTGATTTTTGTCATGCATGTGCATAAAGACAGAGCATTAATATTACTGAACTGGCCTGAGTCTTTTCTGACCTGCTGCAATCCAAGCATGATTCAGAAAACACCCTGAGACTGTGGAAAGGTTTTCCTCCTGACTCAAGGGATTCAATTATTAAGGGCAAACACAAAATTAGACATAACTCACTGGATAAAGGTATTTCTATTTAAAATTCATTCCTCTTCACTCCAAACAGGCCATAATAATGACTTATAATAACAGCAAAATGTGAGTAACCCTAATAGAAAATGAAGAATACGGTCACTGGGGTGATATCATTTTTAGTAACATGATTTAAGAAATATTCCTCATTTGATTTAACCCCATATACATGTAATTATGTACGTGTTTATTCTGATATTGAGGTAAAATGTGACTTTATTCTAAAATAAAGAGGCTGTGATTAATGGTTCAAGGAGACGTTTAAATGTTGAAAACAATGCGGTAAAATCATCAGTTTCTGGAAAGTGTCAAGAAAGTATTTGTTCTTACTCATGGTCCTTTTCACTGACAGTTTCATTGCAGGCTGGAGTGGTTCCCTCTTTGATCCCTAGACCAGGGTTGTAAGTGCCCTCTTGGCATTTAGAAAAAAAAAAAAAAAAAGAAAGAAAGCTGAAAAAAGCAGATTTGCACATGTATTTTGAAAGAAAGACCTTCAGCAGAAATTATATGACAGCCAACTGTTTGGAATGTACGAGTGTGTGTGAGGCTGACGGGGGTGTTGTGTTGCAGTGTGTGTCTTTCTTTGTCTGGCTGCTGCTGATGCCCTTTTGGCTGTTAGAGGGTGAAATAGCAGGATCACCTTCAGATAATCATAACGTTAGCTTCCTATACTGCACCCAGCGCTGCTGCAGTGGTCCTGCCAGGCTCTGTGTGTGTGTGTGTGTGTGTGTGTGTGTGTGTGTGTGCGCGTGTGTGTGTTGGGGGGGTGTGCTCTGGTGTCTGACTTGCAACCACATCTGAGTTCAGTGCCCTGGTACTGCGGTAGTCATTCCTGCCAAGCCACAGCTTTATGTGTGTGTGAGTGCGCGCATGCGACAGAATGAGTGATATACAGCAAATTTTGCAGGAGCGGGAAAGACAAAGTAGCGTGGAGAAAGCGAAGGAGAGAGTGATGCAGAAAACTAATTATTGAAAAGAAAGATGACGATGGGCTGTGCGAGCGCTCGGGAGACAGAGCCATGAGCGGAAAGAAGAGAGTTCAAGTTTGGGATAGAGAGGAGATAGAGTGCACGTATGAGACAACAAAACAGGGAAGATAGAGAACAATCTAGATCGTGTGTGTGTGTGTGTGTGTGTGTGTGTGTGTGTGTGTGTGTGTGTGTGTGTGTTTCAACCCTCTGCAGCAGAGGGATAACCTGCTCCTGTAGTTCCCTGAATGGGATTCAGTCAACCAGGGCTTATCTCACACACACACATACACACACACACACACACACACACACATATGCACACACATTTGTTAATACACACTCATGCTTAGTCATTGTTTCTCTCTGTCTTTTCACTCAATCGCTCTCTCTTTCTCTCTTTGTCTTTCTCTCACACAAACACACACTTGGCAGAAAACGCTGCTGCAGCATCAGGGCGCTGAAGTCAGGCCTAGTGTGGGTTATATCCTACACACACACACACACACATAGTCACACACGCACACACATAATCACACGCACACAATGACACAGTCTGCCTGATACACTCACACACACTCGCATGTTTAATGTCATTTGTACACACAGAACACACACTCACAGGTAAAATGCAAATAAGCATGCTGACACACACGGGTGCATAGTTGTATACAGACCAACTCTGTTTCTCTCACTCACACACACACACAGACACACACACACACACACACACACACACACACACACAGTATGCAGCTGCCTTTAGGATTAGTTGTGGTAATAGCTCCACAAAGGCCTGGGAAATGGAAAGCTCTTCTGGGGGAAAGTTACCGTGAACGCCTCCCCATCACTCTTTCCTCAGCGTGCAGGAAGATAGAGCGAGGCTGGACTTCCCTCGTGCACAAAGAAAACCCCTAAACCAGCACTTACAGTATCCTTCATTATGGAAAGATACAACATGTGACATAATGAATGAGCGATGAAGAGGGAGTGAGGCACCACTGAAGGAGAAATACACCATGTCAAAGAAGAAATTCAGAAAACTCAGTGACTCAGCGGGAAGGTCTGTTTCCTCAGAGGGTCCTGCATTTAAAATGTTGACCCTGGTCTGCGTGCTCAACCTGATCAGCTTCATCCAGGTGCTATTTTCTTCCTCTCACACTCCAGACATTGCAAATTAGGACATCAAAAAGCAAAATGTCTGCAGCTTGAAATGCCTGCAAACCGTGTGTGTGTGAATTTATAACATGAGGTTTCACATATGAACAGCATCTTACTTTTTACACTTCATACACCGTTTTAAATGTTTTTGTTCATTTGCTAAATATTAAAATGTGTTGGAGGTGTGGTGAAAGCACACACTTGTTTAATGGCAACTGACAGCAGGTAAAACACCAGTGTGATGAAGCTCTTCATCAGTCCTCTGCACTCCTCTAAGTGTCCAAAGCTTTGACCACTCCCTTTATCCAAAGAAACTTGCACCACTGAAAAGTCCTGACTTTCATTTTCAAATAAACTGGCCTTTCGTCTTTCTAACGAGAAGATGGTGTATGAACTAGGAAGTCCTGATCAGACATAAAGACGCAGGTTTTACTCCGTTGAGGCGGCATTTTACAGCTCTGAGAAGTGATAACAACAGCAAGATTAGCATCAAAGCTACTAGTCACTGTATATTCTAGCTGGCAGGGATGATTGCATGGCTGATGCTCACTGAACTCCTAAAGACAGATGTCAGTTTTAAGATTTCAAAGGTTCCTGCACCTCTCTTCTTCTGGCTTAAAGGTTTCCGTTTTAGTCCATTGCTCTGCCCATATGAGCCTCATGGAAATGTGAGACTCTGGATAAAAGCCTCCACCAATTGGCACATTATCTTGTGCGAGGTAGTGAAGGAAAACGAATATGACAAATGTATCCCTGGGAAATAAGTCTTTGATCACCGCACCCAGAGACAGAGAGTGAGAGAAAGGAGAAAGAGGAAAGGGGGGAAAAAGCTGAGGTTAGCCTAATTGAAATGCAAACCACCAAACAGACTGTAACCTCAATAAGGCTGCAGAATTTAAGGCCATGATGAGAGAATAAACGGGTGGAGAGGAGAAATAAACTGGAAGAGAGAGAGAATAAGTTTTCCCTGCAGAGCATGTCTTTTATTGCCGTACAGAGGAAGAGATAGAGGAGGAAATGAAAGAAAGAGCTGAGGTGTTAGCATCACTGAAATACAAAACCATGAAAGCTACAAGAACCTGGAAAATCACACATTAAGTTCATCAGCAAGAGGTTTAGAAAACAAAACAGATCAGAAGAAGAAAGAGAGTCAAAGATGGAAAGAGTCAGAGGAGAAATATCACCACGTCTTCTGTGGCCGATAATCCTTTCAACGCTGAAACCAAGAGTTCAGTGAGGGAAGGAAGCCAGCAGCTCAAAACCTCATTGAAATGCAAAACCGTTAAAACATCACCTCGCTAATGAAACTCAACGCGAGACAGGACTAATTCTGCTCCGCTCAGAGCTCGAGCAGTTGTACTAATTGGTTGGTAAATAATTTGGAGTTTATGATTCTCAGTAATGGCCCCGTTTTGATTGGACTATGTGTTTCTTTGTGAAGAGATTCTTTACGATCACATGGGAGGAAAATGATTAAAAACCGTCTCACAGTCTTTTAGTCATAAAACGTGTTAAATGAACTCTGTTATGGAAACTCATTTCAAATATCACTGGATAATGTTTTCCCATTGTTTTGCATTCTTTTTGATATTTTCCTCTACATGATGTGTTTCTTCGGAATGACTTGACCTGACGGCCTTCCTGTGGTTGCATTACCTCTCTGCTCCCTTCATTGGTTAAAAAATGTAATCACATGAGCGTGGAGAGCAATAGGGTGGGGGGGGGACTGGAGAGATGAGGGTTATCATCACCAGCCTGGCTACACAGCCGCGCTGCTGGAGAAAGACACTGCTACTACGACAAAACTGCTTGGTTAGGTTTAGGAAAAGATCGAGATTTGAGTTCAAGTAAGTACGTTAGTTTCATTTCTGTGACTTAACTCACCTGAAATGCTTAGTTTATGTCACAGAAGTAATGGAAGTTAACTTCAATACAAAGTTAAAATAAGTGTGTGTGAAACTGAACCATTCTCACAAGGCAATATTATTTTTTTATACTCTTTTGCATAAAAGATAAGATAAAACTTTATTGATTCCATTCAGGGGAAATTAGGTTATTACAGACATCAATAACAGCAAGAATAAAAAGGATAAATAGAAAAATTGCAAAATAGACAATGAAAAGAGATATGAAATAAATACTTTATGTAAATACATTTTATACAAAGAGTATGAAACTAAAGCTAAAGGCGCTGCAGGCTCAGGTGATGTTTCCCTGTGACTTCATCACAATGAGCTTTCACATTATGTGCATTCATTTCATTTCATCCATCCTTTAACAGTATAACATCCAACCCTCCAGAATTGTAAGGAAAAAACCCCAAAACTAGTTTTCACAGTCTTTTGACAAGCTGAGATAACCAATAAAGGAATATGTCACCCAGCGCAGCAGCGTGGCTCTTTCATGTGTTTTTAATCGTTTCTGGAAAACAGCTCTGAGACATGAGCGACACCAGGATGTGGTTCAACTCGGTATGAGCAGCAGCAGGATGAATTTTGGTCTCTTCAGGGAACCAGTGATGATAATAAAAAAGTAAAATAATGCCAGCGTTATCCATTAATGTGTGATTTGTATTCCCAAAGCGAGCACAAAACAGCCTTTTTAAGCCCTTTTTGTTTGAAAGTTAACTTCTAACTGTCTCTCTGTCCAATGTGTTGTCTGTTTATCTCATCTGAGGTATATTTCAACAGAAATTAGCTGCTCTTTGATTACTAAATCCTGCTTAAGTGATTTGGAATCAGTCATCCTCTGTTAGCATTGCATGAAAATGTTGTTTTCCCACCTTTCATTGGACTGAATGAGCAGCGACGAGCAGCCTGATGTAGACATACAGATTGTTCCATTAATTATGGATATGGTGAGCGATGAGCCCCACGCTCCGTCGCCTCCGCGAACGCCTGCGTTTGGAAGACAGAAGGTGTTGCAGTTTGTGTTGGATCTCATCAGCCAATCTGCACGTCGATGTAAAGTCAATGAATAATTTACGGCAGATGTTCGGGTCTGTCCCAGTTGTGCTTCGCTGTGGTTTGCCCGGCTTTCGCTGAGGTTCAGGCGGAAGCTGGAAGTTTGCTCCCACTTTCATCTGTGTTTTGGATAAAGAACAACAGATGGCGTATAAATCAGAAGTTTGGGGTTTTAGGGAAAATGAGGATTGAGCGAGTGCACGACCGCTTTTAGAAAAAAAAGAAGCAGACAGTTAAATTTGCTCTTTTTTTAAATGCTTCTTCCTGCTATTTCTTATTCTGGAGTAACATTTCTTTTTATCATACATCCATTTTACTGGGACAGAGAAGCAATCATGTAATCTCAGACGTGAACTGAGCCTTGACCTTCATTCAAATCAGTCGCTCAGCCTGATGGTTTCTCAGTGCCGACCTCAGCGCAGGGTTTCAAAGCGGCGAGGGTCGTACTTCTCACCCGCAAACACCAGTTCCACACATATTCCAGTGATGATTATGATCTGGACTGTGTCTTGTCTTTGTGCCCAGTGTCAGCTCCTCGTCGTGTGCCACTTTGACGACTGGTATGTCACTGCTGTTCGATGACATATGGCTCATGAAAATCTTATGTCACTCCTGTCATGGTGCCACAAATCATAAGCCAGCTGCTTATGATGATTCTTTACAGTCACATGCTGCTGATGGTGGAAGATCATGACTTGAAGTGACTTGAGATACGAGACGTCAAAACTCTGTCCATAACCCAGCTTTTGTTCCCTAATTCAACCCCACATGTGGGTCCGTGTGCCCTGGACTCTGGTGTCAGGGTCATGTGTTCCTCTGAACATAAAGGCAACAATTAAGTTTGCCACCAAACAGTTTGGTTTGTCTGAAAGATGGATTTAACAGTATTATGATCTCAAAGTCCCTCAACAAACAAATGCTGGAGTGCGTCTTGGATAATTTAAAGACGCTGTAGGTGTTGTGGTCCTGACTTGCAGTGCCGTCTTTATCTCTGAATAGTTCTTACCAGATTCTTCTTTGGGAGTTCTCTTTCATGTTTTAATGACACAAGCTTGTACCTTTGCCTAAAGGATCAGATTTCCTTACATGGTTGCTCATCTTTTGTTCAGATGATGCAGAACCATGAAAGTGCTGTTATTGTGTAACAGGAAATAATGGGACTCTTACATCCAGGACCATAAAATGATCACTGGTGTTGCTCTGGTCTTAAGCCAAGTTTTTCAGCCAGTCTGTCAGCTGGCAACTGCAATGAAGACACAGGTTGTTTCATTATTAAAGATTAATTCATAGAATGGAAATGCAAATGGCCTAAAAGCTTTAGGTCAGCACAACATATGCATGAACTACTGTATATCACATATGACACAGTCTGTCAGGCGGTGGGCTTGTTGCAGTGAGTCTGCTGCATTATTAACGCTTTTTGCAGCCTGTTACTATGGCTGATAAACACAGCCCGGGGCTACAGTGTGTTTTACAGCAGATGGAGAAAGAAAAGAGGTGGAAAAATGTAAAGGAAAACGCAGATATCCCCGAATCCCTCTGGGTCACATGGTCTACAAACAGAGGGTGAAAAAAGCACCAATAAGGGTGCAAAGGAAGGTCAAAATTAGCCAGAGGCTGTTATGTTAATGCTGGGAGGGATGGAGGTGGTGGAGAAAGGGAAATGAGAACCAGAAAGCTGGAGGAAAAACATACAGAAAAGATGGGTGAGGAGGAAAATGAAGGTTAAGAGGAAATTGGAGGAGGAAAAAGAGGATGGGAGGAAGGATTCAAGGAAGAGGAAATGTTCGGAAGCAGTGCAGGTATAGAGAGCAAAGAGGGAGGGAGGAGGAAAAAAGGGGAGAGAGGCAGGGAGAGGAAGTAAGAGTATGTCGATGATGAAGGGAGGAAATGTAACGAGAGGGGAAGATGAAGAGTGACTAAAGGGCATGATGGAAGAGAGGATAAAAGAAAAGGAATGGAAATAGCCTCAGATTGTGTGTTCAGAGAGGAAAAATGGAGGTGAGGGAGAGAAAGATGTTGGTATTTGCTGCAGGTTGCAGAAGAAAGACGAGCATGAACAGAGAGAAGTGTAAGAAAGCAGGAAGGCTGAAGGCATGGCGCGCTGTTCGTGTTTAACCTGGCCGGGCGCACACGTCTGCATCTGTCACAGCCGAGGGCAACACTGTGCATCACAGACCCAGAATAGAGATAACAGACAGAGCGGCGGCGGCGGCGGCGCTCATCGAGCTGAATGAGCTGCACCGTGTGAATGTTGTCTGTTTGTCTCTGGGGATTCTTTAAGTGCTCCGATTCAATCTGCTTCAAGTCGAGCTACTGGGAATACACAACACACACACACTCAAATCACACAGGCGATGTGTGCACAGGGCTGCAAGTGATGACTCTGTTCAATACTGATGGCTGAAACATGAGTAATCAAGTCTTTCATGAAGCCGAAAGCCCAGTTTTCTGTCGTTACAGCCTCTCGTGTTTGATGATCTTTGAGCTTTTGTCTGTTTTATATCATCGTAAACTGAATATCTTTTGATGCAGGTGATGTAAAGACGTCACCACGGGCTTGGTTCACCGTCAGAAAATAACTGACACATCATCACCTGCAGCCTAAATGCTCTGTTTCTGGTGAGATCTGTCAGCTTTGTCTTCAGTGTCAACAATGAACTTCAGCTTTTTGTGCTTACACAGACGAGAGGTCGTCGAGAGCACTCTGAAAACATGGGAATTTGAACCCTCTCAAGTCCATGACAACTGGCCATCTGCTGATGAAGATCATGTGATATGAAAGAAAGCTGGAGAAGAGCTATTGAATGGACCTTTGTTTCACTGTTTGCACATATGAAACCTGTTGGATTGAGAAGCAGCACTCAGTTAATTCATGTGTGTGATGATATCAAAACAATCCTGATACCCTGAATGTGCACTCTGTATTTTTCCTTCATTATAGTCCCTGATTATCCCTCACACACACACACACACACACACACACACACACACACACACACACACACACAGATCCTCCATTCTATACCCAGCACCCCAATATGTACTCATACACACATTATGAGTATTGGTCCCTGGTGCTCTTTACTGTTGGTGGGTTTGGTAAATGGTTCAGTGACTGAGAGCTTCTTCACGTGGCAGGATGTAATTAAAATTCCCCTGAGTGTGTGTGTGTGTGTGTGTGTGTGTGTGTGTGTGTGTGTGTGTGCGCGTGCGTGCGTGTGTGTGCACCCATGCTGCAACAGTGATTAAGACTGCAGCAGAAATAGAGCTTCTTATATGAATTGATTTTTATGCTACACTCTCCTCTTTCTTCCTCTCTCTCTTCTTCTTGTTCTCTCAAGCCGACTCGTACTCGTCCTTTATCTCTCTCTCTCTCCCCCTCAGCCCCCCCCCCCCCCCCCCCCCCCCCCTCTATTACTCCCCCAGATTTGTCTGTATCTTTCTCTTCATCACTCTTTACAATCCTGCTGACTGGAGAAAAATTGAGAAGTGCTCTCGTTTTAACTTCATTTTAGTCAAGCAGATGCTGGTAAACTTTGTCATATTGTCATACTTTATGTTCCCATACTTGTCTTTACGCTTTATTTTTCTTATAAACCTGAAGCTCTTCTTGGCAGCTCTGCATGCTCAGGACGCCGACTCTCCGGCTCTGAGTGCCTGTTTGAGTCCAGCTGTCTGTGCTCACCATTCAACAGCACACAATCAGCTATAAAAAATCATTTAATGCAGCTACAAACATGACATATCATTTAAGGACAGTGATTAGTAAGCATATTGTACATTGCTTTACTCAATTTCACTATATTTACTGGGCATCATCTGTCAGGATTTTCTGCCATAGTTGCCTTTAAAGATGCCTGAAAGACTCAAAAAGTTGGATAAAATAAGCAATTTGGATGAATTTTGAGCAGATCATTTCCTTTTAACTATCATACATAATAATAGGCTTCTGTTTTTTGACAACTTCAGTGTTTTCTTTGACTCTTGGCCTTTGTTCTGTTATCTCTTTGGTTGTTTTAACTGCGTTCTTTTCTAATGAAGGTTAAAAAAGGTAAGAAAAAAAAGTTGAGTTTTCTGCACAGAAGTCAACGAAATGCAGAGATATAGGCCTGCTGTATCTCTTTCTCTTTTTTTTTTAAATTTTCTTACACCCCTTAAGATAAAGAAGACCTTGCGACCCCCCATGAAGCTTTGGTGACCCCTAGTGGTGGTTGGTAATCACTGATTTAGCATACTGCATTAGCAACACATTAGCTCCAGACAGCTCGATGCGCAGCTCGGCTAGAAGTTAGTTGATGACAGAAAAGTAAATTCTACTAAATCAGCCACCAGAAAACAGCTGTGATAAAAAAAAAGAGCTCAGATTCTCCAACACGGGTATCAGGGGAGAAGATCAAAGATGGCCGTCAGTGTTTGCTTGGACGCAGATCTGACAACAGGCTGGATGTAACTCTGACTGAACGGTGCCAGCAGGGGTTACAACAGAGCATCCAGCTGACACAAAGCGCTGGTGGCAGAGTAAACTGAGTGACTGTCAAATTCTTTTACATCAATGTTGTAAAACGATTTTCATTTCATTCGTTACTGCAGAAAATCATGAAATCAGTAACATCAGCCTGGTTCAGACCTGCAAATCATCCACGTCTCCAATCAGTCCAAGCCGGTCTGGTGTTGTGTCCAGTGATGCTGATTTTCACCACCCACCAAGATCGAAACAATCCACAAAGCCGTCCTGCTACGTCCTTTCTAAGACATTGTTAATGTTGTTAAATGGTTGCTGTTTGGTTAGATTTAGGCACCAAAACGCCTTGTTTAGGTTTAGGAAACGCTTGTTGACTTTTGGTTTCACCTTTGGTTGCTCACGACACATGAATCCTCCTGGGTGAAGTTCGAGTGCTTGGCTGACTCATCCATCCTCCCCGACGTCCTCCATTTGTGGACTTTCTTGCTCTTTATACTTCGTCACTTTGCTCTGAGCCTCTAATATTGCCGCAGATGTGTTTACAGTGAGCTCACAGCCCTTTGCTGTTCATACAGATGTCAAAGAGTACCTTATGTGTCTGTATCAGAAGCTGAGGGTCGCTAACAGAGAGCAGAGAAACAGCCTGATTATCAGGCTGCAATAACACAACATCAACGTAAAAACTGGCATGACAAAGAGTGTTTACTTTAAAATGTCTAAAATTAGTAAAGGCAATTACAAGATGTGCAGCTTTAACATCATCTCAGTGTAAAATATTCATAGGCAGAATGAGATCCATTAGGGATGCAGAATGGTGTATTTCACCTTCAGAAAAATAAAAGACAATATTAGATCACATAAAGCTCATGTCGCTCCTTTAATTTGGCAGCGATGTTAATGTGTTTGTGTCATTTCCAGGTTGTTATACGAGCTGTGAGCGTTAATGGATCCAGCACTGGAGAGGCTCCATTTCTAAAATTACATTTAATTTTAGTTGTTAGTGATGATGTTGTCGTTGATCCCCTTATGTTGCTTGAACAGCTTTGATTTTCAGCTTGAGTTCAAGCTCGTTTGTGGATTTTTGCTGAGTGTGCTTTTGTGCGCTGTAAGCCATAATGGAGGCGGCAGTGCAAAACACACTTTTTATAAATGTGTCACCTGTTTGATGAGCTGCCACCGCTCTCACTGCGCTGCACAAATGGTTTTAATTTGTTTATTAGAAATCTGATACCTGCTGACAAGCTCTTAATAACAAAGTGCACTACTTCTCTCTGTTAAGCTAATTGTTCACTCATAAGGTGATTTTTTTAAGTAGCATACATATAACATTAATCTTTATTGATAGTTTTCTCTGTCATTGCTGTCTGTGCATAACCCAAAGTTAGAGCACAAACAAATTTCACTTCATATCTCCATAAATATCTCCTCTGTCTTTGCAGAACATTTTACTGTAACTGTCTGTAAACTCCGTCCGTCCATAATCGATTCCACTGTGGAAAGTGGCTCCAGTCGCTGATTCATACTCACATTTCTCCACAGTTTGATTGATGGCGGCTGTCTCTTCTACATCAGGTATGAAACAAAGTGTGGACGGCGGGCGGGCTGGGACACGCCGCCCTGTCAATCAGTCGAATAACGAGGAGACAGCAGAGCGATGCTGATGCCGCTCGCTGCCTCTGGGTTTTGGGGGGGGGTCAAGGTCGACTTCATTACACCTGCGAGGAAATCCTGCAGGAAAAGCAGGAAGCGACGTGTAATGACAGTCACATGTTTTCACACTCAAGAATGTCAAAGGCAGAAGTTGATAAATGTAACTTAAAGCCATCAGTTTGATAAGTTGGTCACTTCCTTTGATCAGCGTCTTTAAAGAGGTCAGAGGTCACCTTGTTTCCCCTGCCCTGCACAAACGGCTGCAGACTCTGCCCTCTATCTGTGAAGACCGATGACAGTGTTGGTTTGCTGTTTGAACCTGAGCTCTCACTGTCACGCTCCCTCCTACAAATTCATTTCCTCCATCAGAGCGACTTTAATTAATTCAATTTCCCTCTCAGTTTCAATCCGTGCATATTTTGGTTGGACTGTTTCTCTTGATGTTAGGTACAGTGCGTTCTGTGGTCGGAGCCTTTCAGCTCTGGACTTTCGTCCTCAGTTGCTGTGTCTGAACCTTATTTAAGCGCCATGCCGGAGCGAACCGTCTTCAGGTTGCTGGTTCTGTTCGAAGTTAGTGAAACGCTCACTGGGTTTGTTGTCTCGTTTGCACAAATTAGTAGTTTTTCTTTGTAATTGTGTTTTTTGTTTGTTTGTTTACTTGTTAGTTCATTATCAATTAGACATAATTGCTGTAAACAAGTTAAAATGCAGAGAAAAATCAGTACGCAGTGGACAGGAGCTGACTTGTTCGAAAGAACATTTTCTTTGTTTCCTTGGAGGTAAAATAAAAATGTTGCCAGTGACGACAAAGTGGAGGAAAATTTGTTCCTGCAGCAGCACGATGACATGATTTAATGCAAACCTTCAAGGTGGATAAAGAAGTAATTTTGACGTGTGCCACATTATTCTGTACTTTCAAGTTTCAGAAAAAAATGGAGGAAATTGCTTTCCATGGTTAAAAGAATTGTTTTTCCGGTTCTGTCCCTGAGGCCCAAACTGAATTAGGCAGAGAGGCTTTCATGCCCTCTGCTCCGTCTCTGGCAAACTCATCGGAGGAGGATTTGAAATTGAAAAAAGTTAAACTTTCACTCATTCTATTGTTTTATTTTTCTGTTCTCCTGAACTTTTTAATCATTTTAGGGCTTAGTGTGGCTTTTAGTTTGACATTTTATTGTTTGTTTTTAATCATTTAGAATATAAATATAATTAAATATAAAAGTGAAATAAACAAAAACGTCACAGGATTGAGGAGCTGATTTGATGAACGATGATTTCGACACAGCACCATAAACCACGATGTCTTCCATTGTGACACAAACTCACCAAACGAGCCATAAAGTGCAGCGAGCAGCTCAGTTTCCTGCTCTGCTCGTCTTCCTCAGACTTATCTTCATCCTGAAAATATGTTTGAGAGGTTTCTGCAAGCATCGCTCTCCAGCTGCAGTTTTGGATTCTTTAACAGCTGATGTGGTGAAAACAGAGACTTCTAGAAATGAAACTATTTCAGCATTTTGTACTTCTTGTTTTTGCTTTAGCTGCGATTCTTCGATATAAATGAAACTTTGTGTGACTCTCATGAAAGTCTGCATTAATGCTATGGCTTGTTCATGTGGCAGTCAATTTTGTGCTTTGTGGTTAATATTTCATGAAGTTGCCTTGAGGAGTGACGAATGAGCCTTGAACTGTATACGACGCCGGAATTGAAAAGACTTTGCATTGAGCTGAATTTGAGGAGTGACGCACTAAAGACCTCGTCTGCAATGTGAAAATAACACAGAATGTAACATGCAGTGACTGCCTTTTCACCATTTAGAGCCATTTAAATTCCCCTGCAGTGTCGTAATGGAGAGCCAAAGTCACGCCCCTTTCCTACCTGAGCCAACGAGGGACAAAAACCTCCCAAAATATGCTTCAGATGTTCAGAAAAACTGAGTTAGAGATGCCAGAGCAGCAGAGGCAAGCCAGGAAAGAAGAAATCAAATCAATTAATCGCAGCTAGAGAAGGAGACAAGAAGCTGGAGAGCTGGGTGAGTGATAGACGACAGTATATATAAACTGAATGAAGGACATAGAATGGTTCTTCTTTGGTCTTCTGTGCGTTGACACGAGCATCCGGCCTGTTTACTGCTGAAGAGAGCGGCCAAACGACGGGTCAGCTGATGTGTTTCTGCTGGCTGCAGTTTGCTTCAGTCTCTACCGCTGACAGTGACGGAGTGCCCCGGCTCTGCTTTGGCCTCTGATGGAGCACACGGACTGTTTTTGTCAATGAACCGCTGTGTGTGAGTGTGTGTACAAGCATGTGTGTGTGTGTGTGTGTGTGTGTGTGTGTGGGCAGCAAAGGCGGAGAGACGTTGGTGTGAGGAAATGGAGAGGAAAGAAGGATGGAGAGAATGGGAGGAAATGACTTATTGGTCTTGTGAAATAATTTCACCAAGATTGAAAACCGTGGTAACCGTGAGTGTGTGACGTGGCTCCATGTTGTGTGTGTGTGTGTGTGTGTGTGTGTGTGTGTGTGTGAGAGAGAGAGAGAGAGAGAGACACAAAGAAACACAGATATGTAGATTTTTGCCATCGCCTCGATTCACTGCTGTCATTTCACCTCCCCGCCTGCCATGAAATGCTCTAAACTTTGGTGTGTAATGTGCAATTTTATTTTCTGTCATGATGACTGACTGAAAAGTCAGAATCACTGATGTTTGACACAGTCAGAACCCGCTTTAATCTCTTTCTGCTGTAGGTTTCCCTCGTTTCCACAAGGTTTTGAAAAGGAATAAACATCTGGCAGACACGCTGTCACAACAACGCTAATGAGTATAGTGATTCTTTGACATATTAAAACACGTTTCTTGTATCACACTGAATCCGCCGGCTGCTTCCTGCTGAGGAGCTAACAGGCTTCTCGGCCTGTTTGTGACCTGAACAGCTTTGGTGATGATGTTTTACTGTGAATGCTGTAGTGAGAAGGCTGCAGTAATATTCAGAAAAAAGACAGCGATGGCAGCACAAAGGCCTGCTGGGACACTCGTCTCTGTTAGGATGTCCTTTCCTGTCGCACGTTAGCATGACTCGTCTCAGCTGTTCATGTTTCTTATTTTAATGGTTATACCTGTTTCCTGTTTCCACTGTCTGACAGAAAGCACACACAGAACATCCTCCCATCCACCATCCACGTACCTGTAATAATCATACTGGCTAATGAAGTGGAAAGCTTCCTGTGCAAGAGTTTCTCTCCAGGTTAATGAGGTGTGTGTGTGTGTATGTGTGTGTGTGTGTGTGTGTGTGTGTGTGTGGGACACAGCCAGCTAAACTCCATCATTGCAGTGTAATAGGAATTAAGGTGAGAACAGCCCATTGGTTCAGCAGTATGCATTATGTTATATTTTCTATGGCGCAGAGGCCAGTGAAGGGAAAGTAGAGGAAGAGGAGGGGAGTGAAGGACAAAGGGGAAGCCGGGCCGAGGTTAGCCTTAAAGACAGCCCACGTAGTTCAGTGTTGTTCCATCAGTGTAAGTATTTGTTTCCCCTACTAACTTTAAAATCGGGCTGAATTTCTGCCGATCAGGCTGGACATCTTTCGGTCAGCTGTCGTGTAGTTTGTGCGGTTCCACGGTTTGATTTCGCACATGGCTGCTCAAGGATCCGTTATAAACTGGACAGAGCTGGAGCAGAATTGCTTCCTTTCTCTCTTTTTGTTAAAATTGTTGATGTGGTTGTATCGTTCACATAAATCAATATGGCTGCTCAGCTGATCTGCGCGGTGAGAGCACAAAGTTGAAGGTTCTGACCAAATGAAAAAAATCACACAATGTGAGCTAACACGATGTACAAGATGAGGAAAAACACAGCGTTTGCTCAGCTTTCCGAGTCTACGTGTCATGAGGTGTGCCTTCGATAGAGACCTGAGAAACATTCTCCTGAAACATGTAACCGTCTCTGCATCTCGACACAACGTGGCAGAAAAAGACGAGTTGCTGCACTTGAAGAACCGATTGCTGAGAGCTGATTTCTAAATGTTGTTGCCTCGCTGACAGATTTACTTGATTTAATGACTCGTTTCCGCAGAAGAATCTCCGTTTTAGTGTGATAGCAGTTTCCGCATCACATCAGAGCAGAGATGAAACTACATGTGTGGAATTATCTCTGCCTGAAGCCTGAAGAATTTAAAGCTCAGGACAGGCCAAACGGCTGCCGCGGGACTTTTTCACTCTGTTGATTTCACTGGATTTCAGTCAAGGTCCACCCTCTCAGACATGCCATGAATTCCCTCTCTGCATCCTCCTCTTCGAGGCGCCCACCTCCATTTTTTTTTTTTTTTTTTTTTGCTCTGGTGATAAAGGAGAGGAAACGTCATTAGAGATCGCTCAGGATGATTGTGTCTTTGTCGGCCGAGAGCACGCAGAGAAAATGTTAAGATAATTGTGTCAAATAACAAAATCGCGCTGACATTTGGTGAGGCGTGAATACAAACACACACACACACACACACACACACACACAGACATGCGTGTTTGTGTGCTACATACAGTATGTATGAAAGACAAGGAATGCACGCAGTCATCTCAGAGTGATGCTGCTGTGTCTCATCGTCTGTCTATTCTGTCTGCGTCATGGAATTGCCTGCAATTTTCTATCTGTACTCATGCTGACTGTGTGTGTGTGTGTGTGTGTGTGTGTGTGTGTGTGTGCGTGTGTGTGTGTGGGGGGGGTTTATCTGTTTAAGTAGCTCTCATCCATTAGTGACGGCTGCTGTAAACAGCTGTGTGTTTTGGTCTCAGGTGGAGGGAGCGGTGGTTGCCAGGCTCTCCATCAAACCCCAGGGAAGCCAGGTCCTTTGTATGGAGTGCATGGCTCTCTCTCTCTCTCTCTCTCTCTCTCTCTCTCTCTCTCTCTACTTTCTCAGCCTCGAGAAAAATGTAAATTTCTATATCCCTATCCCTTGGTTTGTAATCTTATTTTATAACTCTAATCTAGTCTAATAATAAAGATTATCAACCTTTACTCTAGACTTAACACAACTGCATGTCCTTACCTGAATCCTTACCTCAATACATCTAATTGCTCTAATCTTAAATGAACCTCTTAACATTAACGTGACATTTAGCATCACAGGTTATCGTGCTGAGCATTAACCGTCATTCTGAGCGGTCGCTCACAGCATTAACATCCAGCCTTTATCGCTCGTTTATCGTTTCATCCAGCACAGGCAACAGTTCACATTTACACCATTTACACCACTGTATCAGTTCACGCATGATTATACAGCCAATGAATACTGAATGAGACTTTTATCTTGAGCTGCATGCATGTGGGCAGAGGTTGACTGATGAGGGCGTGCTGCTGCTGCTGCTGCTGCTGCTGCTGCTCTCTTCTGTGTTGGATTCGTCCAAATGAAATGCTTTGACGGCTTGTGACGAGCAGAGTGAGTGGAGCTGGAGTCTTCTTGCTGTTACAAACTCTAAATTGAACACAGCTGGTTGTTGTAACTTGTTTTCCACTTCACCGTCTGACTCTCCTGCTGATCTAGACCACCATTTTCTGCTCTTACTGTTCGATAGACTCTGTTGTCTGTTGTGTGACGCTGCAGACAGCAGGAGCTCAACCTGAATTCTAAAATGACTGAACAACACTAAAGTTGTCCATACCGCTGTGTAATCAGGACCCAAGTAAATTCCAATCCACTCCTCCACTGACCTGAAATGCCTTTGTCCTAAAATGAAGCTTTTAATAGTTGGTCAGGTGCACACTGACTCAGACAGACAATGTTGACACCTAAAGGTGCTGAGAGGAGGAAGAAAACAGTGAGGCAGCAATGAAGCAATGCCTGAAGTGCAACGTTCAGGGAATAATTGTCAATGTTTAATTCTTTCATTTCCATCTTTATCTTCCTTTTTCTCTGTTTGAAGAACATTAGACGGAAACGTGACAGCTTATTTTCTAAAAATACCCACTTTGAAATACTGAGCTTTCAGGGCAGAGACAGCTTTCCACTGCTCGCGTGTGTCCTAAAAACTTAGAAAACAGCAGCGCTGGGAGAGCCGGGGCTGTAACAACATCCAGGAGCAGGTGGGTGACTCTGGGAATCGGCCTCACTTGGATTCCCATCTTTATCCCAAAGACGGCCTAAAATCTGAAGGAATGCAGAAGCTAGTTTGCATGTAAAAGGAACTGCTGAATGTACGTGGTCTCATTCAAATGAGGTCAAAATACACTCAAATACACGGCGTGGTTGAATAGACTGATGAGAGAGTGAGGATGTGAGCGACAAAGGAGAACTTCTGCCTTTCTCTCCGCCAATAACAGGTATAAATAACCACAGAGTGGAAGTGCTGCAACATGCCAGCGTGTCTGAAAAAGATCAAATGGTGTGGTGTGTTTTGTGTATTTGTGTGAGAGAAAAGAGAGATTTTGGGAAGTGAGGGCTCAGAAGATAAGAAGTAAATGTTTGTGTGTGTGCCAGCTGAGGCTCTGTTTGGATATCTTTTATGTTAATTCTGCAGCACCCTCTGGGAATTAGGTCACATGAATGAGGTTTCTTCCCCGAGAGAAGAGAGGAAAGCAGAGCGTCGTAGTCGGACAGGTCTGCATCCTGCTGTGCTCTTATTCCTGTTGTTGTCATATGAGTGGTAATAGAAATAATGGGTGAAGCAGCCTGCAGGAGAAGCAAATTTACATCACCACAAGAGGGCGCCACCTTCACACCATATGTGAGCAGGGAGAGGAAGAAATGAGGAGAGACAGGACGGCACAGATAGAGACAGAAGAGGAGGGATGAAGACAGGAGAGGAGAGGCGGATCGATGAAGATAGAGGACAGAAAGGGGGATTCAGGGTGCAGGAAGACATGAAGATGAGATGAGGAGGGAAAGAAATGAAGAGACGATGAAGAAAGGACGACAAGAGAGGAACGACAGGGAGAGAGAAACAGGAAAGAGACGAGGAAATGAGACGTAATAGAGAGGAGGAAAGGAAAGAGATCTGTCCTACTTCTGTTTATCTGAATAATATTTATTCTGACTGCTGTGAATATATTCGACCCATTTGTCCAAACTCAGGACAGGAGACCTCTACACAAACACACACACACACACACACACACACACAGCTGAAGCTGCTGTGCATCTTATTCTGACATGAACTCTAAAACCAAGTCTTAAACCTCAAACACCCAATGCTGTGAGGGCCCAAGCATTTCCAAAATGTCCATTATTAGTAACATCTGACTTGTTTTGTATTAGTTTGTGTGTGTATGTGTGTGTGTGTGTGTGTGTGTGTGTGTGTGTGTGTGTGAGTGGTGTGTGCCACAGTGCCATCTCTCTCTCTGTCCGTCTCTCTGCATCTTCCCTCGTGTCTCCTTTTCCCTCAGAAATCATTTGTCTTATTTTCATTACACCTTTCCCGACACGTCTCCGCCCTCTCCGCCCTCTTCCATTATTATTTTTTCACCTGTTTTTATTATTTTCTGTCTCCTTCCTGTTTGCACACAGGACGTGCCCCCCTCCCCGGGGAGTGTCAATACAAAGGCACCATCTCCCGTTCACCAATCAGCTGTCACTGCTGGCTGGGCACCTCGATGGGTGGTGTTATCGCAGCGGTTTAGAGGACCTTCACTGTCCTAACTCCTAAACTCTTAACTTTAACACACGTGGCAGGACGATATGAGCAATGTAAGAAAAGTAAGTCCTTCCCTCGTTATCCTATCCAACTCCAACTGAGCAAGCAGATTTCCCTAAATGTCAGAATATTCCTTTAAATCAAACATTACATTTCCTGCAGACTTTTATTTTGAAGCAGCTACAGCTTCCTGTTGTCTTAGCGTGACATGAAGCATGAGTGGGAAGAATAAAAAGAGGTCCACAAAAAGATTACAGGACAAACAACCATCACGAAACATCAGACATAAAGAAGTTCAGGACTCAGACGGTAGTTCACTGCATGACCACCAGTGTGCGCTGCCTGTTAGCCCGTCCCAGCCTCACCAGTGGAAGTCGCTCTGCTGTGCAATATATCTCATGTTCAGCTTCTGCTAACAGTCAGTGAGCATATTTAAAGCTACAGTTTGTAATAATATTAAATCAGAGTTAAAATAGACGTGTGTGTGTGTGTGTGTGTGTGTGTGTGAGACAGCAGTTTCTCAAATGGAGAGAAATTTAACGCTGTTTTAACAGCCAAGTGTGACTTCAAACAGATGGCTGATCACCTGCCAAAGTGAGCAGAGAGCAGAGTGAGCACCAAACACAGTAAAATGTTTAAGGGATGGACGGATATCTGCTGATAACTCAATGTCAAGCCTCGCGTTCGCTTCCCCGTCCCGCAGAAAAAAAAGGAAGACAGCAATAAGCAGAAAACAACAGGAAAACACACCCGGATTTCAACCCACGTCCGTGTATTACTCGCATGGTGCCGGTGTGTGGCAGGTGGCTGGTGTCAGCTTTAGGCTACGAAGCAGAGTGATAGATGACGTCGTTCAGCGGAGTGTTATAATCTCCTTTTGTGTCATAAAAGAGCGTATTTCTCTGCATTTGGCCATATTCACTTTGGGCACAGACATACATTCACAGGACAAGAGAATAATATAGGATGTCAGGCCTCAGGTTAACCTGCTGCAGGCCTACACACACACACACACACAGAGTGATGGATGTTGGATAACAGTCATATTTTGGCAATTTCACAGTTTATGTCAAAGAGAAATTCCCAAAACACAGAAGCTCAGGTCTGAAAACGCTCTTCTCTTTTTACATTTCATCATACCAAACACTGTGCCTTCGTTTCATCCTTTCACATAAAACGTATGCACCTTTAATAGTTATTACGATGTGCAATATGAGTTAATGCAGTGAAAATGACTTGGCGCACGTGTTGTGACATAACACCAGCGTGCTGAAGGGTCACGCTGCTCGTCCCGCCCGTATTCACACACATTTTGCAGCAGTCGTGGCAGCAAAGCCTGGAATGAGTGACTCCTGTACATCCAGGCTTTTTACCAGGAACCACAACACAGTTCAGCTCACACTGAGTCTCCTGCTCTGACCTGGACTCTTCCCAAGTCATGAGTCTAAGACGACTGATAGCTGTGAAATATCTGAAATCTCTAAATCTGTACAGCAGGACACATCTTAGCTGTCCCACTGTGGGTCTGATGTGAAAGCCCGGCCGGGACTTTCTGGTTAAATGGAGCTTCCCTGACCCAAAAATGTTATTCCTCTCTGGTTTGTTAATGTCTTTCAGCTCTACGGGGGTAAACAGTCCAGCTTCCACTGCTGGCTCACTGTAAAAAACTTCAAAACTGATGCAAAATGCTTTCCCAATTCAACTCTTCTCTGGATTTCACCTCTTTAAATTGGATGATATATTCCAGAAATTCCTGGAGCAGTGGGAATTCTGGATCCAATCCCACATGGACCAAAGTAATCACCGCACAGCAAGGAAGCCTAGCCGAAGCCAAGCAGAGCAATGGCTGTGCAGTTAAGCTTAATCATCGCAGCACAGACTGACAAGAAGAGGCTGGAGTGGTGAGGGTGAGCGTGTGTGTGTGTGTGTGTGTGTGTGTGTGTGTGTGTGTGTGCGCACACGCGTGCAGGTGTGTTTGAGCTCTCAAGGGAAGCGAGGCTAGCCAAGACCTGGTGTGTGATCATCATCGCCACAGGACAGCGAGAGGAGCGCACGGCTTATTAAGGGGGATCGCCACAGGAGGGCGAGTCGATCACAGAGCCAGCTGGAGTTTCCTCAAAGCAGTTAGGAGCAGAGAGGGAGAGAGAATGAGAGAGAGGGAGGACTGACGGGGAAAGTGAAAGATACTGAGGGAGGAAGAGACAAACGCAGGCAGTAATCAAAGAGAGCGCTGGTTAAAAATATTCAGATAAATACAAAAATCACAAACTAGCTTGATATTATTGTCTAATATAGGATCGAACTACATGACACCGATCTGAAAAAGGTCTCATCATGTTGGATCGTAACATGAAATAAACCTCCAGGACTGAATGATGACAGGTGACTGACAGACGACTTCCTGCCTTCTCTAATCTCTGGCTCTCTATGTGCCATCGTGTGCTCTAATCAATGCCGGTGCTGCCTTCATACGTCAATACTCTGCTGTCATTCACTTTGCTGTAACATATCGCTCTTCGATCTGGTGATACTGGATATCACGTCTTGGAAATGTCAATCCTGATTTGCCGCAGTCTCCGGTCGTTGCTTTGATATCTAGCTGATTCTTCGGGGGAGCAGATAATGACCCTCGTTAACTGTTGAAGCGCTCTGTGAGGCTTTCTGAGCATGTTTGCTTGTTTTCATGCATATGTTAAGTTTTTCACTGCAGCTCGAGCTGATTGCTAACAGGTTGGTTTCTTACGCTTTAGGGCTCAGATATATCGCTTATATATCATTTTTCATAGGTGTTTTCCATTTCCATCAAATGTATTTCCATTGAATATATTCTAAAATGTAACAGCTACTAACTACATGTTGAAAACTGGTTGTCAATTATCTAGACATCTAAAATGTTTCACTTTCAACTAAATTTGGCTCAGTTTTAACCTGGAGACATCTTTTCACCTGTAAATCATCAGATTGTGGTTACTGGGCTAATTTGTACCTGGATCTTGTACGGAGGAAGTCCGAAGCTGCCCTCACCTCTGAGACTCGAACACGGCGAGTGTCATCCTGTTTTAGTGTGATTCCTCCTCAGTATGCAGTGAAATAATGGTCCTTTTGTTTGTGATATGCAGCTGCCCGGCCTCACAGCCAAACTACACAACACCAAATCAGTCACAGCACGCACACACACACACAAAACACACACATACATCAGCCCCCTTATACAATGCAAGTGCCATTACGACAACACTGTCGCACACACACACACACAAACACACACACAAAAAACAATTTCTGTAATTATACCACACACTGTTTCTGTCCCGCACGCACACAAATGCAGTGCTACAAAAAGAGACAAAGCACTTTAAGCGTGCACATTGTTTCGCACACACTCGTGCACTCACACACACACTCAGCCACTCAAAGTCCTTAAGTCATTGTGTTAATTAATTAGCCTGTACAACAACCCAGCATGGAGTTAATGAGAAAGCCTGTCACCTCCTGCAAGACTCCCAGATATCACTGTTTCCTCAGGCTGCATTCAGCCACTATCACAGCAAACACAGACACAGACACAGACACACACACACACACACACACACACACACACACACACACAGACGGGTGGTCTCCGACATGACCCCTGAGTGAGTGATGCAGGTAAGTCTTTGCAGGCGTCTGTTTGTCCATTTTGCAGGTAAACAGGAATTTCGAGTTGCAGTCTCGAAGGAGTTGGACTGAAACGAAGTGGTTTTGTTCCATTGTTTCATTCGTGTTTTACATTTTTAGACCCTTTTGCTGTCGTCCGGGGTAATTTGACACATTCAAGCAAAACCGTTTCAGCCAGGTTTAAAACTTGCAGCTCAAAGTGAAACCTGGGCTTCCCAAAGCTCCTCATGTCTCTTTCTCCTCTGTGAGCTCCACAAAGTCTACGGAGATCACGTGTCGGGCTGTGAAGATGGATCCTCAAAACCTGAACCACATCAGATGGAATCGCGCTGCTGAAGATTTGTTTTAGGGAGGAAATTTGACTGGTTGAAATATTCGTGAGAGCTTTCACTCTCATGCGTTAAACTTTTAATTAAATCACTTCTACTTTTGTCTAAATGAAATCATGACTAAGTGAAATGAAGCGACTTCTCCTTGAGCAGTTTTGGTGCTTTTTCCATTTCCCCTCACATGTGTGCTCCACACACACACACACACACACACACACACACACACACACACCAAAACATATGCACACACACCTCACACTGCATTGTGTTTTCACAGTATTAAACAGAATGAAACGTATGAATCTACACAAATTCTGGTTTATGTAGTTGTTCACTGTGTAACCTCTCTCTCTCTCTGTCTCTGTCTCTCTCTCTCTCACACACACACACACACACACACACACACACTCATACTCTAAATGCAAGGCGTTGTTCATGGCCTGTGGGATTTTTGTTGAGTTTAAAATTCTCGTCTCAGGCTCAGTGGGACTAATTTGAATTTAGTGAACAGTTTGTTCCATCTTTGATTCCATGTACAATCACTCTAAGCTTCACACTGTTTTTTCAGGTTAAGAATGAATTCTGTAACATGTAACTTTTACAGGGATTTGTTCTTTTGTGTTTCCATTTCAGGTGTTTTGGTCGTGTCTAATTATTTACACTAAAGGTTCATCAGAGCATGTTTTCTGAAAACGGCTGCAACTGAAACAAAACACTAAAAAAGGCTAAAAAGCTGCATAAAGCAGCAGAGTTGGATGGTAATTCTAATTATGAATGAACCTGTTCTTATTACACGGAGTCTTTTCATTCATTGGTAACATAGAAAATGTTGATTAGAGGAGTTTTATAGATTAAAAAGAAAAACATTTCCTTTCCAATATTAAACCCACTAAGATGCTTTCTCTCTAAATGGATGTAAACACTTGGATGGAGACGTTTGGATAAGATGTGTCATTAATATCTTTTATAAAACCATAATCTTTGGCTTTTACAAAAAAACATATTTCCCGGCTTTAAAAGCTGCTCCTCTAGACTCATTTAGGAACATCTTGAAATGACTTAATGGAAAACTGTTTGAAGGTTGGGCTATTTGTAGATGCTTTAAAGACGGCAGCGTAACTGGCAGCACCATTTAAAGACGCTCGAGTGAGTAAAGTCATTTATTTTAGTTAGCATAATGTCTGCCTGACTCTCAAAGAAGTTTCAAGTTAGTACTTTAAAATAAATATATATTATTGTATTTTAATACCACTGTTCTTTCAAAATGACCGATAGCAAAACATATTATCCTTCTTACAGCCAGGTATGGTCCCTGTGTATTTTCTAATTACGGAGAGAGACGGAGTGAAGACATGAAAGAGACTGACCGAAGATTAAAGCCGACAGAGCGACTGAAACTGAGCCAGATGGAAGGTGAAAGGAAGAAAAGCTGAGCTGGAAATAGGGTGAGAATGACAGAAAGAGGATACAGAGGGAAGAGACTTAACCGTATGTTAATCCTGCAACTAATATTGTATTATGCTGCTGCCCAAAGCTGATGAATTTTGCAGCGGGATGTTATGAAGCTGGCAGCAGTACATCAGGGCGGAAACAGCCAGCGGTCAAAGACAAACAATAAATACACGAATGAAGTCAGTCGTGTGCTCGCATCTTTATGTTAATCTGTTGCTATTGTCCTGTATATATTCATTTTTTGACAAACAAACTTTGGTTCACGTCTGTGAAACACAGGCTGCAGTCGTGTAAAGTGCAAAACACATTAGCACATTAGCAGTGCGCCAACACAAACACCATCATGCTGGTGTTTTTGCCAGGCGTTGGTGTGTGTCACCGCTGGGGAACAGGACAGTGGTGCATCCCCATAAAACTCAATACTGCTCAATACTACCTGAGTGTGCAGACTTATAGGTTACAGTTCCAGCTTAAAGTTGTCTGCTTTACTCATTAAACAGGACTCTCTCTCAATGTTCACTGTGTAAATCAGACTAAAAACCACGGCTGACTGACCTGATCTGACAAAATGAAAGCACCTTTGTCAATGCTCTATGGTGTGTTGGGCCTTCAGAGCATACTGTATATGACCCAAAATACCACGCTCAGATGGGGAAGGAGAGTGCTGAAAGATTAACAGTTCAATGGATATTCAAAGATTTTGTGATCGGTGCATCCAGAGAGTCCAGGAAGTGAAGGGTCCAGTTTGATTTTAATCAATAATACTGATGTTAATTCATATGCATCAGTATTCTTCTCTAAAATGTGACTTTGTGTGAGAAGAAGTACTTATACAGGTTACATTAAAGACATACATACACCAACTACATTTCAGTCTCACACACACACACGCACACACACACACACACACACACACACACAAACTCTGCTGATTCATGGCATATGGCATTCATGACAAGCTTATCCATTCATTAGACTTAATCCATCCATTTGCATTGCTGGACTATATGAGTCAGTCTTTGGGTATTCTGTGTGCATGTGCGTGTGTGTGTGTGTGTGTGTGTGTGTGTGTGTGTGTGTGTGTGTGTGTGTGCGTGGGAGAAAGTGTATCAGAGAGTGTGTTCAGAAGGTGCTGCAGTGTGTGACAGACAGCTCAACATTATCTCTGCTGCACACACCACTCTGCTCCACTCATGACCCATTTAATTTCCCCCTGAACACCACTGACACAGTCCCGTTTTCATGGCAACGCATTGCTCACGCACATGTGTGTTACAGGGTTAGGGCGTGTTGTTGTGTTGGAGCACGATAGCGTGTGTGGAGAGATATCTGCATGTTTATTGGACAAAGTTTAGCATGCGCTTGAACAGTATTGAAGGGCATGCTTGAGTGAGAAGTTGTGTTTTTTATATTACTGTGTGTGTGTGTGTGTGTGTGTGTGTGTGAGAGAGAGAGAGAGAGAGAGAGTGTTTGTGTGTATTTATTAGGGGAAATTAGCATGAGTTGCCTGAAAACCACCATATCTCCAGTGTATGAAACAACACAGCAGCACAAAGTTCCACATTCTCGTTCCTGAGTTCATGAAACCTCCAGCTGAGCCTGGATGTACAAAATACTGAAAGAATCATTCAGAATCCACAGAAATATAAATGGTAATCTGTGTTTTGGGGAGGTGGGAGAGTAAAATTCGTTGGAAACCAGCAGCGGTGGAGCAGCAAGGGTGTATTTCTCAGTGTTGGTGCATGAAGGCAGAAATAGTGCCAAATTGTTTCGACTGCTGCTGAACAGAAATGCAGGTGCTTTTGATGCTGATGGTGGCAGATTTTATTTATCTATTTACTAGTTTATTCAACAGGAAGAGTACACATTAATAAACAATGCTGTAGATGTGCCGAGTGCAAGACAAGATCAAGATAAGATGTGAAAAGTTACTGAGAGTAAGGAAGTAAGGAGAGATCATCAGTGTTAGTGAAAAACATCCTGCAGGACATTCGTTTACGACATTATCAGACACTTTTCAAAACATGCTGCGCTTTCAGCCTCTTACCTGCAGCCATTCATACGTTCACCTGCTCAGTCTGCTCACACTCTCCTTGCCAGCCTCACCTGTCCACTCACCTGATCCTCACTCCCAGTCAGCCCAGTCTTTAAGCTGCTCTCACACACTCACTCATGGCCAGATTGCGTCTTTGTGTCTGTGCGAGACTCTCCAGCCTTTGCTATCAGACTGATCTCTGTGCCTTCCACTCCGCCTGGTTTTCTGTTCCCCGGTAAATACTTCAGCTTTCTGCCCTGCACTTCCCGGTGTGTCATCTGCCTGTGCTTGTGTGGTGTTTGCTTCACCAAGCACATCAAGAGACTCTGAAATGTTATGTTTTGCAGCATCGAATATATAGACTTTATATCCAAACTGCACTTTAGACTGTGCTGCTGCTTATCTCTGCCGAGTCTGAGATTAAAGTCAGTAAAAGCAATCTCAGAGTACTGGTGGTACTGCATTTGGGTGGAAACACACCCGTTACACATGCGACACAGAAGCACATGATGCACAGCATAAAAAGCAATGAAATGAGGAATGTTGATGTTAATAGAAAAACTGACTGAATGAGACAACGTCGTGCTGCGTTATTAGACATTAATTGAACCATGCAAAGCATAAGAACATACTGTACATAGACACACAATGTCCCAGTCAAAGCAAAGCCACAACAGTACGATGGTTTAGATATGATTCAGCTTGGATCATTGATCAACAGCCAATGAAGAATTCCCAGTGCGATAATGGATAATAACTGATACTCGGTGTAGAATAATTGTCTTCCTGGCCAAACTTGAACCTGGTTGAAGCTCCACATAGACTTTCATTGGAGGATGTCTGGAACAT
Source organism: Chaetodon auriga (assembly GCF_051107435.1). NCBI lineage: Eukaryota > Metazoa > Chordata > Actinopteri > Chaetodontiformes > Chaetodontidae > Chaetodon > Chaetodon auriga. Next base: position 27,786,670 of record NC_135075.1, read on the forward strand.
GTGACTCTGAAACAATGACCTGAGCTCGCGTAAGGCTCCATTGGTCACATATCAGAGGACGGACATGCAGGTGGTTCTGTGATCAAACCTAAACAACCTGATTTGTTGTTAAGCGTGATGAAAAACAGAAACTGAGCACTTGAGTTTTGTCTGTTCTTGGGTACAAAAAGACAAAAACAAAGGGCCGCGTTCGATGACCAGCTAGCCTCTTAGAATACGAAGGTTCAGCTGCTCGATGTGATTTTGCGAGTGTTTCAAATTTCTTCATGCAAATGAAGCCAAGGTGCAAACATGTCATAACACATTTTCTAAATCAGCAAGTTTCCCTCTACATTACCGAGCACTCAGGCTGCATCGCGCTAACATGTAGTGAACTATTGGTTTTATTGCGCCCTGCGGTCATCAGGTATCAGCCATGTTGCCCCAAAACCAGCTTTTCATTTCACTTCCACTGATTATTCAGTCCAACTGAAAGAAGAACCCACTGAAATTTCTGGAACGTGGCCTGGTTTTTACATTCTCCTTTGTTTATTCTCACAGCTTGTTCCTTTGTGTGTGTGTGTGTGTGTGTGTGTGTGTGTGTGTGTGTGTGTGTGTGTGTGTTTCTCCTGAATTAACTCGTACGTCACTCAGGGAGGAGGCAGAAAATCTTCAGAAACGTTGTCAGGGAATATATGCTGCATGTGTGTGTTTGTGTGCGTGTGTTTTCGACCCAGAAGAATTAAGAAAGACCGACGGGGAGAAAGTGTTTGCTCTGCAGTTCACATCTATAATTTGTCCTCCTCCCCTGTTTTTCCCCTCCCTCGCTCTGCCTCTCTTCTTCCTCCCTTTACCATTCGCCTCCCGTCTCATTTCCTGTTCCCACCGTCTCTCTTTCTGCCTCCGTTCCTCTCTTTGTAAAAAGTAGCTATAGTGGAATGTGCGTTCGTGCATGTGTGTCTGTGACTAATCTTTTCATTTTTTCAGTGATGCAGTGCAGAGGTAGACTCCTGTACAAGCCACCTCAGCTCTGACTTGACTCATCAACACTACAAATGCTCCATTACAGCCAATGGTACATGCATTTATCTGGAATATCTCCTGCAGTGGCTCCGCAGTCAGAATTCCACTGTATAACTGGCATAAAACAAATGTCTAATGTCTTTGAACAAGTTCTTTTCAAACTGTGAACAGCTAACAGGAGAGCGAAATGTGATAAGCCCAAATGTTCCTCACAGGCTCGGGCATATATGCTGCAGTAGAAGAGTAAATTTGCAATACAGAGTGAGACGTCTGCATCTCTGGTCCAGTCCCAGATCATCCAGTATGTAAGACGCAGGGGAGGTTAGCTGGTTTGACTGGAGACCTCATTAAAGGGGAGTTCCACCTTAACAGGTACAAAGTGGCCCTGAGCCATCTGCAGCTGCTCCACTAAAGCATACTGATGATATTAGCTTCGTGTTAGCTCGTCTAGTACCACAGCTACTTTACTGCATTTGTGACCTTGAATTTTTGAATTGAAATTAAGAAAAATATTTTATTGTAATCCTCCAGCATCCAAATATAGTACAGCAACAGCATCAAGATGGGCTTTAGCATGGCTTATCTCTGTGGCTGGAAGCGTCATAGATTGGTTGATACATTGCTCAAAACCTCCATATTAATATGCTAACTCTACCTGGATATCTTACCTGGATCAGGGAGCTCGTGTTGATGCAGGTGTAAATGTATGCATCAGATCTACTGAGCATATCTGGAGGTGGTAGATGAGTTTAAAGCTCGTCTAACTGCCACTTCTTGCAATCAATCAGTCAAACTAGCAAAAGCCAACAGACTCCTATCAATGCCATAACACAACTTTGCTTCCCCCGACCAGGGATGTGCTGTGTTTGACGACCAGCTCTGAAAACATGGCATGTTAGGATCTGATGAAAATGTAGGCAGAGATAACATTTAAACAAGGAAACATTTTCCAGGTGACAGATTAAGATCACACGTTAACACCAGCCGTAAATGGAGTCTTCATGTACCCGAAGTCAGCGAGGGTGAGAGAGTCAGACGACCCGGGTACAGAGTTTCCTTCCAAATACAATGGAAGTGAATGGAGCTTTGCTTAAATACAACTCCATTCACTTCCATTGTATTTGGATGGCGTAAGGGCGAAACTTTATTGTTTGGGTAAACTCACCATTTAATCTGATCAAAGTGTACATTTTCTCTGTGTGCATGTGCACAACAGTCACGTTCACAAAGCCACCGCCAAGACGTTCAGCTGTTAGTTTAATTAGTTCCACAGATTTTCCTTTTGTATCGTGTCTTAATCAGCCTCAGGAGACGTCATGTAAATTTATCCAAGGTGTCTAATAACACGCCGGCCTGTCACTTCATGACTTAACTGCAGTTTGCACTACGCTATAATTTAGCAGTTGGACTACAATCCGAGATCATTGCTTGACAGGAGGGCTGAGGCTGCAGCTGGAAAACAAAAGCTGAGGAAGGGAGTGGGAGAGATTGATGGACAAGGTGGGAAGAGACAATCATTTGGTTACAATAAGGACTTCTGAGGAAAAGTAAGCCTTTGTTAGTCCTTATGCAATAACTTTTTTTTTTTTTTTTTTTTGAGGTTTAGACAGCTGGGAGTGTTGGCATGGAGTCTCACCACCACTGCTTTACCGACGTTTTTGGCTAAGATGTTTGCTGTAGCCTCATATTTACTGCACAGATACGGACAGATGAGAAGACTTCCATCATGCTAACCTTTGTGGTTACGTGGGTGAAGAAAACATGCTCTGAGCTTTGAGATGATTTTAAATTACAATGAGAACTTGTTACCTCTCGAGTAAGAGGTCATTGTGCCAGCTTACCAGTTTTGGTAGAAGGAGGGTTAATATTTGCTCCAGCTCTGTGAAATCCCTTTTCATTTTTTGATGAAGAACCTGAATATTTTAGTTTTCCTCTAAGTTGCTGTAAGGATTAACAAAATCTACTCCTCAGCACATTTATCAGGCGATTATAAACAATTTATCTCGACCACATTCTCCTCAGTTGCTTCTGCTTCGCCCTCCAAGCACGAGAAGCTGATGCTAGATGTCCACATTCATCTCTGTGTACTGAAAGATGCAGGATACTGGAGTTGTATTCTCTTTCCTAATCTTGCTCGTATTGTAGGTACAGTATGTCTGTGCTCTGCCACAAGTTCAACCAGCGTTGTTCTCTCGTGGCCAGATGTCACAGTGTGAAATCACCCATTCAGTCAATCCACCATCGAGAGCGAGGAATGGAAAAGTTTGCGCGAATTTGGAGCAAAGTCGAACCAAAAAATGGGTCATGAGCTCGTGTGGTTTGCCAACATGACACGAGGCTGTTTTGATGAGCCGGGTTCCCTGGGTGTCACACCAAGGGCTTTGCACCAAATGCAAAGTGAATACGCAATCAGAAATGTGAGCTGTTCAGATTCAAAGTTAATCAGAAGGTGTCCCATCGACATTCCACAAAAATCAATACGCTTCTGACTTTTTTCTTTTAATCATGTGGAAGTTTGCAGACACCAGGAATCACAGAGGATCCAAACACAGGAAGCCAGCTGCGTTAAAAAAAGCTTTTTGTTAAGTAAAATTTGGGACCTGGCTTCCAGAAGGCTGAGTCAGAAGTCTATTTAAAGACTTCAGATATCATCTTTTGTGCTTTTGATTTCTCTTTTTTTTCCTGTCTTTTTGATTGCAAGTGCTTTACTTTTTAAATGTGTCTGTTTCTTGAACGCTGTGTTTCTGACTTTCACAAAAATATCAGTGCATCCCTGTGTGTGTGTGTGTGTGTGTGTGTGTGTGTGTGTGTGTGTGTCCATGTCCATGTTGTGTGCACATACTGTCAATCTGTTTCCACAGTCACACTGCAGGAAGGTTGGGTTGAGGTTATCTTGAGGTGGTTATGGTTTGGATAAGTCTTCAGGAAATGAATGTAAGTCAATGTGAAGTCCTCTGAAGTGATGGAAATACGACTGTGTGTGTGTGTGTGTGTGTGTGTGTGTGTGTGTGTGTGTGTGTGTGGGAGGCATGAATTGGGATTAACATTAATGCTCTAATTGTATAATTAGGAGGAGGAAATAGTGGAAACAACGAGCATTAATGACAGATTTGTGTCCTATAAACATTCATGTTTTATAGAAACAGACTCCTGTTTTTTTTTTTTTTTCTAATCCGTGACACAACCATTTGGCCAACTCATCGCGGTGTCTTCATCTTTTAGACCTTTAAGAAAAAAAAAATGATGTTAAGAAAAGTTTCTATGTTGTTGTCTTTTTTGAAAAAGTGACATTAAAAAAAAAAAAACACAACCGTATTCAAGGTTTGTACCTGCATATTACACAAGATTAAATATATAAAAATGATTTACACTCAGTCAAACACAGCAGCCACACAGCAGCTGGAGTCACCCCTGAAATATTACAAGATGCATCTGCTCTTATTTATGAAGTGTGACTTCCAGTTGCAGTCTTGACTTTTAAAGCTTATCATCAGATATTTCTTCCTGATCTGGGAACGTAAATAAGGTCCAGCGCTGTCAGTCACAAGAGTTTGATTTCAGCCCAGCAGGTCCACGTCACGTAATGATGGAGGACGACAGCGAACCGAAGGACGGAGTTCTTTCTTAGTCCTCTTTAATCTTTGTTCATTTGTTATTAATCTACAGCCGTGTTTCCATCAGAGGTGTTCTGAATTATCGCATTTGAAAAGCTTGATGGAAATGTCAAAATTCGAAAATCTTTAATGTCACAGAAAGGTTTTCACGCTCTCTTGAGATGATTTTTTCCTTTTTTGGAAAAGTTTTAACGCGGTAATCGGGAAATGGGAACAACTTTGGTGAATGAGTCCTGACATAGCGAACATTAGTCACATGACTGACCATTTTTTTCTTTTTGCAACATTTCAAAGTTTCTCTCAAAGTTGTCTGACAGTGGATGAAAGCAACCAAAGCGAACCGAAGGGCAGCAGCTCATCACTGGTTATTCCAACTGTTGGTGTTTTTTGCCTCCACCTTTTATTTTTTCTCATACCAGACAACTTTCTGTCTCTTTCTGGCATGTCCACAATTCCATTCTCAGTTGGGAGCTTCCCACTTCAACCAGTCTTATGTAACTGGACAGCTGACATCTTCACTGGATCAGCTGGAGCTGAAGTGCTTCGCTCATGAAGACAACAGCAGCATCTCCTGAGGGAGGGAGACCTTTTAATGCCACTCACACTACTGAAGAATTTAAATAGCTTTTTATTCTGTCGCTTTAATCAGCTATCAATGGGTCACTCAGGTTGGGTGAGTGTGTGTGTGTGTGTGTGTGTGTGTGTGTGTGTGTGTGTGTGTGTGTGCATGTGTATGTGTGTGTGCAAAGTTTAAATCATTTGAAGTTGAACTGCTGTGATTAATTCACTCGCCCACTTGGTGAGACTGTTTCATAACCAGTTCATGTGGAGTACCAGTGATGCACACACTCACACACACACACACACACACTGTAAATGTCTTGTTATGAAACTTTGAACACCCTCCTGGCATCAGAAAATCATCCCTTTAAACCCCTCTAAGTGAATTAATGAAAGAACGCCAAGTTTGTGGAGTGTGTGTGTGTGTGTGTGTGTGTGTGAGCAGTAGGTGGGTGAGTGCTTTTTTTGTGTTGCTTTTCTTATGAGGATCCACTAAAATAGATGAATGAAAATAAAATCTCCAAATAATTTCAGGTTAAAGGTCACAGATTAAATACCCCAAATGAAGCTCAGTGAAAATCCTGTGTTTTGTTTGACACGTCCATCCACAGCCTGGTGGTCACAGCCTTACCTCTAATTTCCACCGGGTGCAAAACGTCACATATGACGGAGCTGATTGCTGCCAATCACGTCAGTGAGTAGCGTCTCCTTCTCAGACGCCTCCTAGAAACATATCTATGCTCTGCTCTGTGGAAAATTATGCGCTGAGTCCACTTTTGATGGACGACGCATCAATCTGCGCAGAGCACATTGAGCCAGACAGGAAGTTAGACACAGGAAGTTAGACACTGCTTCTGAAATCTTGGCTAACTATGAATGTAAATAATGTTTCTTCGTCGTCTGTAGTGTTGATAGAGTGCAGTCTCCATGTTATTCATCCCTACAAGATGGAGCTTATATATTTAAGTTGAAGCTCTCGCTCTAGATGTTTCTGTTAAGTTGTATTAGGAAGGAATTATACAACATATAGCCGACAAAGCAGAATCAAAGAGGCATCATTAAGTACATGAAATGCTGTGAGCAGCCAGCATGTCTGTGCTATGCAGGGTTTAATTTCTCCTTAATGCACTGCAGCAGTCAGAAAGAAACAACTGGTTTTTGCTCCTGGATCCGCTGACAAAGCCAAATACTGAATTGAGTCTATTTCTGTCTTTCTGACTCCTGCAGAGTCTATAATACTTTGAAAGTTGTGATACTGGGAGCTGAAGACAGTCATTTTACTGCTCAGGATGTCTGGCAGTCTGCAGCTGACCTCCTTTTCAAACTTTGAGTTCAGTTTCACTCAAAATTATTGTCAAGAGATTTCTGAGGTTGGTTTGTCGATGGAGACATCAAGCAAGCGCTGACTGATCGAGTTAAACCAAACCAACCAGAGAAAAAAACAACCGCAATAAAAAAGACAGATTACAGTCACTGCTGAGATCCACTGATATATTTCTCACTTATCTTGTTTAAGTTCTTTTCGAGTCACGCCATGTTCATATCAAATGGATTTTAACATGTTTACCCCTTTCAGACTGTTTAATGCTATTTGCTTGCCGCTTGTTTGCAGTCATGGGATGCTGATGATGCGTTAAATTCAAATGGAGGGCAGGAAGTGATTGAGGAAAGTTCCTACTGTGCTAATTTAGATTAAATTACGAGAAAAAGGTATAAACAGAAAACCAGAACGTATGTTGACCGTTACGTTATGAAGAGGAGCGATTTTTCAACTGAACTGAACGTTTGCCTGCTATTGAGGCAGAAGATAAAACCAACTACGTAGTCATTCAGACGTCGTTCTGCTCGAGAAACCAAATGAAAGCAGACAAAAGTACAGAGGCATGAAACTTTCATGTTAGCGGCTGGGTGCGCGACCTCGGTGGCAAAGTGCTCTGGGATGACTGTCGTTTGGTTTTTGCTCGGGTGCGTAGCTTTCATTGTCCTGTGGATTAACCCAGCAGCAAATGTTCAGCGCTGAAGGGCTGAATGTTGACGTATAATATGAAAGTGTCTGGAAAAGCAAACCTCACATCAGCAGTTTGTTTTTTAAGGTATCTTAAATCCAAATGGATGGATGGATGGATGGTAATGGATGTACAGTAATGTTATTCTGTCAGTGCGTTTCTTCCACACAGCTAACTCTGCATTCACCTCCAGTCGTCTGTGACATAAACATTTAAGAGGTATGAACATGGAATCTTTCTCATCTCATCCATCCTTACTTGGATGTGACATTGGGGAAACATTGGCTTCTAAATGGTTATAAAGAAGCCAACCTTGGGGACAAAGTCACAGATGGTGTGTGTCCAACCGTCCGCTTCTCCCTGTGAGGGTCTGGGACTATAAAACAATGCTGCTTTTGCCTTCGCCGCTGAGAGTGCAGCCAGTATTCACACAACCAAAAGATGTTTCCCGACAGAAAACATGAACGTGGGTCAGGTCCACATTCTGGCTCCCTGGTTCTCCACCTGCAGACACACCCATCCCCACCGCCCTCAGCTAGCTTTAGCATCTGCAAATACAACGATATCACACCCCAAATGAAAGCTACTTTCTTTCCTGACCTCGCGTCGATATGAAATTCCAATTCAGAAAATATTTTGGCTCAATGTCCGTAAAGTAACACTGAAAACCCAGCGATGATAAGAGCCTCTAAAGCGCGACTGTTTCGGAAGCAGCTGGCTCAAGAAACTCGGAGCCCTCACTAATCTTCATGGGGTGACTTTTAATCTCCCGCCAGCAATGAATTTTGTCAGGTGTCACACTTTTCAAAGAGCGGAAACTTCACTGCAGGATCATAGCGCCTGTATGGATCGTCTCGGGCCAGTGATTAAAAAGCATGTCCTGAGTTTTCATTATAGCTACCTGAGGTTCACACCCTCAGCTCTGCAGCGTGTGTGTGTGTGTGTGTGTGTGTGTGTGTGTGTGTGTGTGAGTGAGTGAGTGACACACTTTTGTGTGTGACTATGTGTCATGGCTAAGCAGAAGTGTCCACAGTGTGTTGTCCCACCTACCTGTTTAAACAGTATGTGTGTGTGTGTATGTGTGTGTGTGTGTGTGTGTGTGTGTGTGTGTGTGTGTGTGTGTGTATGTGTGTGTGTGTGTGTGTGTGTGTGTGTGTGTGAGAGAGAGAGAGAGAGAGAGAGAGAGAGACATCCCTTCCAGAGGAGATGATGAGCTTATTATGGAAAGACACGAAACAGAGATTAAAGAGCAGATGAGAAGAGGCAGAGGGATGGAAGAGAGAAAGGAGAGAGAAGATGCAGAGAGAGTAGGAGAGGGATACTGAGAGAGAGACTAAGAGGGTCAAATAAGATGGAGAGGTGAAGACAGAAGGGAAGGATGAATTGTGTTATGGTCAAGGGAAAAGGTGGAGGAGAGTGGGATGCATATAGGGAGGACAGTAATGAGAAGAAGGAGGGACGGGTGATATAAAAAGAGAGGAAAGATAAAATAAAAGATGAAGGTTGGATGGAGGAGTAAATACAAGGAAGAAGGAAGAGGAGAAGGAAAAAAGGAAGGAATGAAGGAAAGCACGAGGGAGGGAGACGTGGATTGATTGAAGAAGTTAGCTGTGGTTGCGGATGTGGAAAGAGACAAACTGTGTGTGTTTGTGTGCTGACAGAATGAAAAAGTGTGTGTGTGCGTGTGTGTGTGTGTGTGTGTGTGTGTGTGTGTGAGAGAGAGAGAGAGAGAGAGAGATAATGAAGCATAGAACTGCAGAGACAAAAAAGCAGCAGCACGCTGTCTTTTTTAAAAAAAAAAAATGTTTTATTTTTCCTCCCCTCTTCTTCTGTCGAAGTACCGGCTGAGACTTTTGAAGGTTTGATGTGGGAGGTGACGAGGGGGGATGCATAGAGAGAGAGAGAGAGAGAGAGAGAGAGAGAGAGAGAGAGAGAGGGAGGGAGAGAGAGGAGGGGAGAAGTAAACGTGCTGCCTCTCCTTCTCCTCCCTTTTCCCTCAGTATCTCACTTCTGCCGTCGCTTCGTTCACCGGATTTTCCGTGAGCTGAAGAAGAGGGAGGAAAGAGAGGGAAAAAAGAGGAGAAGAGCAGGAGAAAAGGAGGATGGCTGAGGTGTTTGTAAACAATTAAGTGCTGCATCATAAAGGGGGGAAGACTGGTGAAGTGAGGAAGTCAGGAAGAAGACCAGACCAAGGAGAGGAAGAAGAGAGAAGGGGGAGGAGGAAGAGGTGGGATTTTGGGAAACCGAGGGAGCCCCTGTGCTGGGAGGACGAGAGAGGAGACAAGTAAGTGTAGAGTGACGAAAGTTGTCAGAATTCCCAAAAAGACGCAGTTAGAAAAGAAGAGGAAGACGAAGAAGAGGCAAAAGTGCGAGAAAGGAGGATAAAGAAAAGGAGGCTTTCCAAATCCGTGAACCTTGATCAGCCATCCGTCATCCAGGATGGACAAAGTGGAGCGAGTGATGAAGATGGTGAAGAGGATGTCACCAAGGAAGAAGAGGAGGGAAGGAGGAGGAGGAAGAGGGGGAGGACCAGGAGATCTGGAGAGCCCGGACACCTTGTGTGACGAACTCTGCCGTTTCAGCCTCTGCATCAGTGGTGAGAGGTCGCGCATTCACCTGTGTGTGTGTGTGTGTGTGTGTGTGTGTGTGTGTGTGTGTGTGAGTGTGTGTGTATCTTTGTGTTTTACAGGACATGCATTATCTGCATGCTTTATAAGATAAAGACAACAAAGTCGATGTGCAAATCTATTCTTTGTGTATTTGTACTGTAACTGACAAGTGTGTGTGTGTGTGTGTGTGTGTGTGTGTGTGTGTGTGTGTGCATTTCAGAAACTCTTTCTTTTCATGTGCTTTTGATCTTTGAGCTGCTTTGGTTGGATGCAACATTGTTTAGTCGGCTTTGCAGACAACAGTGTGTTGGGGGGGGGGGGGGGTGTGAGGCATTTCAAAGGGGTGGGGGGTGTTTTGGGATAAATAAAGAATGAGAAGATGCACTTTGAGTGTGAGCACACAGAGCTGCTTTAAAACCATTTGTGTATTTTCCTCTGACCTCCCTAATGCAAATAATGACTCTTCAGAAAGACGGCGGTCAGGTTAAAATGGCACAGGTGAGTGGCGTGACATCATTACATCACCGCTAAGCCTTGATGGTTGGGTGTACAAACTGTCCCCTCCTTGGCCGAGCAGTTCTAGTTGTCTTAACTTAAATCAGACCTTAACTGTGCAGGTGGAAGAGAAAAACACGCTCATGTGAGTCGTTTTCAGTAGTTGTCAATCGACTAGCTGCTTTGTTATTAGATACAGATTTGTTGGTCATTATCTGTATGATCTCGTTGTGTGTGCAGGACTGGAAACCTGTCCCAGCTCCCAGTGGGGATACACCATGGACAGGTCATCAGTCTCACAGCTCTGACACACACACACAGCGATTTACACTCACACTCACACCTTCAGGCAGTTTACATAACCTGCATGTCTTTGGACGGTCAGATGCTGAAATGTACAAACCTGACAGAGGAACCATCCCTCCTCACCTGCTGTGATTTGAAGTGGTGCTCAGGCAGCGTTAATGCTTTCAAACACTGGTTTTAATACTCATGTTACTTCCAGTAACGGTCCAGATACACGGTATCCACCGGTGGGTGTCAAGTTGAGGGATCCTATTCGCCGTCTTTGGAAGGCAACAGATCTGGCTGTGTGGTGCATGATGGTGCAGCGAGCTGATGGACCAGTCGCCCAATCTGGATTTACATTACCAGGACTCACCCTCAGCTTTATGCAAATGTATGTTGTGTCACACATTTTAGTTCACTTTTTAGCTATAATATGAGAAAGTGTGTGAAAATGGCCGAACTAAATCCAGCACCGCCCAGCTGGTAGTAGCATCACCCACCGGCCGGAGCTTTCAGTGGCTTGGTGCGTTCAGATGGAGATGATGTCTGTTTCATAAGCTGGCTGGTCCAACTGCACTGTATCTCCATCAAATTACATTGAAATGCAACAACTTTGCATCAGCAGTGACTCTTTTTTGGCGAAACAAAGGCCTAATGCTGCCCAGATTGGGTTTTCTGTTCAATTGTTTGTGCTGCAGCATCCTCCACGTTTCAGAAGTCTTGTATATGAATGTAATACATTGGAGACTGGAACAAAGTGGCACTACTGTCAAGTCATTTTTCCTGCAGCAACAGAAAAGTTTGGCTGTGACACTGTTTTGTTGTCTGTTTGCCAGTGTTTGCTGCATTGCTGTTCAGCTGGCTTAATTAGTTAGTGCTAGCATTTAATTAGCTCTGAGCTGGTTAGTACTGTTGCTACAGTTTGTTAGGTACCTCATGTTCTTCAAAGACTTTGGAAAGTGTTTCACAGAGAGTTCAGATTTTTTTGCGAGGTTTATTTTTTAGCTCGCTTTGATCGCACACAAACAGCTCAGCGAGGAGAGCGAGAGCGTGAGTGTGGTAGAGAGCATATAGAGGGAGGGAGTGTACAGTAGTAAACGTACATGGGTGAGCGAGGGAGGCGTGAGCGTGCCTGTTTCCCTCTCCTCCTCCCTTATATCCCCTCATCAAACAATCTTTCTAATCACTCAGCACAAACTGCAGCAGCCAGACTTCAAACAGCATCAAACAACCATCGGAGAGCCAAACATTACACTGCGGGCGGGGAAAGGTCACTTTGTAAACAAGAGGGAACGCAGCCATATCAAGGCAAAAATCCCAATATCCCCCGCACTCCAGCACAATGGATGATGTTGTTCTTCTCACATGACATCTGCTGTTTGCTGGATGCTTTCATCTAGCTCATCTTTCAGCAACAGATCATAAATGTTTAGTGTGCCTGGTATGAATCAGAACAGTTAGGACAATACATTCCAAAACCGACATGCAGTATTGATCTCTGCCTTTCATCTTGAAGCTGGATATCAGACATCAGACCAATCGTCTTACCTCTGATTGGTTGGCGGTGATTATAGCTGCGGTCCTGGAAAAATGAACCCCCTTTAAGAAGCAGCTAGCTAGTTTTTTAACTGTTCTGTACGAGTTTTAATTGAGTCCTAACTGGCTCCATTGTATTCGCTTTCAGAGTATTTACTTTTCTTTGATTTGCATTCCACATGTGTGATCCTTATTTCCAAATAACTGTGCAGCTGCTTATCACTGTTGACGCTGCCAGGAAGTGAGCTTGGCAACCATTGTGACGTACGAGAAAATCAAAAAATGTCAATCTGGAGTACGAGCCAGGCCGGTGCTGCAGTAGTTTGGCTGCAAAGTGAGAAACAAGCACTGCTCTTCCATTTCGCCTGTCATAAACGATGTCAGCGGTCATTAACTTGGCCATGAAGGTTATATTCTGCCCATACATGAGTGAGGAGTTTTAGCACTATCACTTTCTGCATAATACATAGCGCCACTGAAACTGTAGTCCTCTTATGGGAGCACATATTGCATTTCAACTGCACATAACACAGTTGGACTGGAACCAATCTCCCACCATCGTACAGGTAGAGCTGGTTTGTCCGTCTGCTCCTGTTTTTGGAAAATACATTTATACATCTTTTTCTTTTTTCAGTGAACAGTTCCTGGATTGGAATACTGCGATTGTGAAAGCATCGTCATTAGTTGTGGTTTCATTGGACAGTTGTGGCCTCCCAGCGTGGGCTGTTGTTTCAGAGGCATGAAAATATAAGCTTGTAATACATGAAGCGTTGGCACAAGGCCTCGACCAATCTGTGGTGTAAATCTGTCAGCCCTCCCAAATCCTATCAATGAAAGACATCCGTCTTTAACAGTGCAGTTCAATCTTCCTCGTTAACTGCAGGTCCTGACACTCTTCCTGCACAAGTAAATGCAGTAACTGACAAATGGTAACAGATATAAACTAAAGTGAGAGGAGAAAACCATGGAGCACTTTGCCTATTGTCTCCGAACAATGGAGGTGAGTGTGTAGGCTGTGTGTTGAATGCATATTCGGGGAGAGATAAAGAAAGGAATAGCTAAAAGAGGAAAATGATTGAATGCTGGAAAAAAAGACCTGGCTGGACTATCACACGCGTCTCAAAGCATGATTTCCTCTTGCCAAAATGGCTCTGTGCCACAAATGAATGGCAGTAAAACTACAGCACCCTGTGCTAAATTTGAATGAGCATGATGGATGTGCCCTGCAGCAAACATTCAAATATACCTCAGGTGAGCTGCTTGAAAGCCAGGGTAAGGCACAGGTAGAGAGGAAGCTGCACTTGCATGGGAAGAAAAGAGCCAGGATGCATGATGTTAACCAACTTCAAACAACAGTTCCTTTACTTAATCAAACATACAGATGATGAGACTGAGAAGGACCAGGTGTGTGTGTCTGTGAGGGACTCTGAAAGCACTGTATAAGCCATCCTCCATTGTCAGTCCCTTTCAGACTTGGTTTGTGCATGTGTGTTCTGGAGCCTAAGTATACGCCAAAGCTGCTGAGCCTCTGCATTATTTCCGTGAGAGCCAATTTTCATCTCAAATCTGCATCTTATAATTGTGCCTCACGCACAAAATTATCAGTTCCACAGTGAAACTCCAGCTGAAACTCTGCAGCAGCTGACAGATAATGCAAACTAGATGCGTGATCGAGGCGGGAAATTAGCATCAGCCGGCAGCCAAATCCTGATCCAGCAGTCAGACCTTCACCTTTACTGGAGCTGTAGATAAACAAGCCCCACGGTACATTTCAGAGCTCAGGCATGTTCATTGTGCCACTCCATGACCTTTTCATTTAACCTCCAAGACATCCTGCAGCATATCAAAAACAACAGAAATCAAACAGTCGAAGCTCCCATTGGCTAAAGTTGATTTTGTTCTGCTTAAATCACAGACAGCAGCAGAATCAGCATAGACAAACCTCTTCTTGGCCTTGATTTTAGACATGGACCATTGAATGAAAATCTCATGTTTTCAGTTCAGTGCGCACCACATTTAACTTTAAGGAAGCAGTTTTTGTGCTTGAACCAAACCAAACAAACGCTTGTGCTAATCAACCAGCTGTTTGTGTTGATACACTCCAACTCTGAACTGAACAAGAACTGTGGCTGATGTATTATTAAGAAGCTTAAAAACAGTTTCAGCATTTTACGCCCTTTTCCAGTTTGCTCTCTCCACATCATCTGCTTGTGGTTGGGTAAAGGTTTTTTGTATTAGGAACAGAAATTAACATTTTTGAAAATAATGTTTAAATTATAAAGGCTAGGCTGGAATAAATATCTCTCAAAAACAGGAGGAGGCCGCAAATATTTGGCACTGGCTGGTGTGTTTTCCTGCTCTAACAGCCACGTTGGCAGCAGACGAGTCTCATTTGAGGGTCCATTTTCATTCTAACCATCTTATCATAAGAGTACTGAATCTGGCAGGTGAGTTTGGCGATGGGTTTGCTGTCGCTGCTACCGTGCAGTCAGAATTAGTTCCCTGGCTTGTTTACTACAACTGAAGTGGGTGGAAGACCCGTTGACTGGAAAAATGAGTGGATGCACATCAAAAGGTCCGCAGATGGAGAGAAATTTTAAATCAGCCTGTTGAAAGCTGCTCACAAAGGCTGAAGAGGCTGAACCGCATCCACAACTAGCTAAATGGCTACATCAGCATCAAAAGCGCCACAGAGAGGGGAGATAATTGAATATGTCAGAAAAGAAAAAAAACAGATCACAGAGAAAAGAAGACACCAAACAGGGCAGGTAATGAAATGTGACATTAGAAACCTGCTCCAGATGAGTAAATAACACCATGCTGATAGCCACTCCGGCACACAGCCTGAGCTAAATACAAACATCTCTACGTCCGTCTGTGTTCTGGGTCTGTATGACCAGTAACTCAGTAGCTTTAGTGCTTTGAAGCGAACGTTATTCAGTCAGTTTGCTGCTTTTTTGACTTTTCTTAGCTTGTTCTACTGTAACACTCTTTTAGCGCCATAACTGGAACTTGTGATCACTGGCAGCTGTACATAGGCCGGCTCTGTTAAACACATGTTAAATTCTGGATTGGTTAGACTTAATTATGAGGTCCTCAAAAGGCAAGTTTCACCTGCACGGTGTGTCTTCACAGGAGGCGTTCAGGCATCCTTCTCATGCACAGCTAAACTCCTGTTTTAATCAAAACAGCTGTTTAGTCATTTTATGTCACTTTTCTTAAATTCATCTAAAAGCATCAAGCTTGAAGTTTATTTTCTTCTACAAAACTAAAACCTGATGGAAATAGACAAGGGTGATGGAGACTGGGCAGTGTGGTCTGTGCTCTCCAGGTGTGCTGAACTGACACTGACTGAGCAGCAAACCAAGGATTTCTATCAGGTCTATTAATACGGTGTGTCAGTCATCAGTAATAATGTATATAGAAACAAAAAATATCCACAGATAAGCTTGAACCATTGAACCATAAGCATGTAACCAGTGTGTGCAAGTTAATGAAAATGAGCAATTTCAGTAATTAACTGACGAATTTGATTTCAAAAAGTAATTTGTTACATTTACAGCCAAAAGTAATGGAATGACTTGACTTCTTAAAGACTCTCAGTGAAATAATCAAAGTGTTTGTTTGTCAGAAAATGCATCTAAAATTAATCCAGGCGCTTAAATCTACAACTTACTTTACTCCCAGTCCCAGGAATCCCAGCATTTAGAGTTCAGGGGTCAATATTTGGCTCTAAATCTACTAAAGTGAACAGGATCAAAGGTCAGGAAGGCAAAGTTGTGCACACATTCACACTGGAAAGTTACTACCAGCCGGTTTCCCCTCAGGTTTTTACAGAACATACTTGTATTGAAAGTTGTTGGAAAACTTTGGAAGTTTGACAAAAGTTTAGTTTCAGTGCTTTTGAATATCAAACTTTTCAATGATTTCAATGCCGTAGGAAGAAAGTTTAATACCTGATTTCTAAAAACCTGCAGCTGAGAGGAAAGAAAACATTCATGTTTCTTCCTTTCAAGAAGAATCAGCGCCGTGACGCTGATTCCACGCTTTGTTCAAGCTTCGACTTTTTCATAATGCATGAGTGTCTTTTTACTGCCTGAATACATACATGCAAAAAGAACATGATACACTCACATACTGGCAGGAGGTGCAGCTGATGCACCAACACAAAGGATGAGAGTCATAAGAGAAAGTGGAAATAATGAAGTGATGAAGTCTTTCAGAACAGGAGCCACTTCAGGAGGAACAGATCAACATATTGAAGCACTAAAGCTCTCTGATGTGATGTTTGACCACTGAAAGAAGAACAACACCAGATCTGAGAAATGAAGTCAAAGCTCAGCTGTAGTTAAACGGTCTGTGACCTTTGACCCTCACTGGTGATTGCTTGTGATGCGACATTAAATCTTGCTGTTGTAATCAATAAGAGGTTACAACTAGAGCCACCAAGATACGCTGAGATTCACATGTTTACCATCGTGTTTATTCATTTCCTCTGAACAGGAATTTGTGAGATTGAATTTTAGTTTGTCAGTTTCAAATACACGAGTTTCCTTTTTAGATATTTTGCTTTCATTGTGCAGCATCACATCTTGCGTGGCTGTGGCTGGGATGCTGCATGTTTAGTCTTGCACATATTTTACTGTATTTACTTTTTGGGGCTATTTTCCTGCAGCTGGAGTGACCCAGTTTTGCCTCGGGGATCAACAAAGCTCCTCATATCTTCTTCCTTATCTTACTGGCTGCATCTGTAACTAGACTGATCGGAGTGCTCTCATGTTTTCTTGTGAATGAGGAAAATAGCAGTTTGTACTTCATTACATGAGGACTCATAATGTGCGATGACGGTGGCTGTAAAGGTACAAACGACTTGATCACATCTGTGTATTGATTAATGTTTTATTATTAACAGATTGTGTTTTGCTCCTATTTTGATTTATCCCAGGAATGTTGTGGACATTTTTAGTTATTCGACCTGCACGTATTGGAACGAGTGGGGACACTTTAGGTAAGATGAGGCGAACCACGGTCAGGTGACTGGGAGGTGGAAGCAGGACACAGGCAGAGTGAAGTCCAGTTAGCCACAAACAGACATTGATAATTCTCTTTTCCTTTCAAGTTTTTTTTTTTTTTTTTCTTTAATGTTCATCTTACAGGAAATTATTTTGCGTGTGCTGTAACAACAAAAGAACCAAAAATATCCATCAGAAATAATGTACATCACTCAACCACCATGGCAGCACTAACATGAAATAATTTACCAAGAATAAATCAATATGTTGCAAATTAAATATTTACATATTTACATTTTAACTACTTCCGGTTACCGGCATAGTGCCCACGTTATCGCTGCTTGCCACACAAACAACACTCGCGGTGGTGCAGCGCTCGAGGTTACTTCAGTCCGCACGCGGATGTCGGATAAACAGCCCATCATCGAAAGCAGGAGGTCAGGAGATAACAGAAGTGTTGGGATCTCGGCCAAGCAATCCGGATGCAAACGGTAGCACATTGCACCCAGGTATGTTATTTGCGTTTCTAATCAGCTCACCGTCATCAGGTGTGTGCGTTACGCTGCGCGAGCGGTGGCTTAGTTGCGTGAGTGCGTTTGGGGCAGGTAATGTGAAAGTAGCCCGATGGTGTGGGCTGGTTAACCAGGACTGAATGTGGCGTGTTTCTGGCACTGAGTGAAGAGTTTGTACACATTGACTTTATGTCTGCTTCAGTCCCAGTTCTTCGTGATGAAGCCAGAGGCACCTCCCACATGGTGTCCTCTGGTTGGCTAATTTAAACCAACCCACCTGAGCTCGTCCTGCCTGTCCTCACCTGCTTAAACTGTAACTGAAACCAAACGTATGAGACTCTCTGCTCCAATGAAAAATATCAGACTGAGATTTTCGGAGAATGTACTAGAACACTTTGTGCTGTTTTTGTCGCCGTCATCTACACTTAAGTGTACTCCATTAGTCCTTGAGTACCACTTGAGTAATACTTGAGTATAGTATAAATAGCTGCTAAATTGGCACAGCTTTTTAAAAACTTGAAGTGTACTGCATTCAAAACACACTTGCAGTACACTTGTATTATATCACCAATGTGTTGGAAATACTTAAAATATACTTCATATAAGATGAAATTAAAGTACACTTTAAGTGTGCTACTAAGTGAAAATAAGTATACTCTTCAAAAATACACTCAATTACTATTAAAAATATGTGTAAATTAGTACAAATTAAAGTGCACAGAAGTACAATTTACACTTACAATAAAGTACACTTTTTAGTACTTTGAGTAGTAAGTACTTTACGTAGAACTTAATGACATCTATCATCTATATAGTACACTTTTTATTTTACTTTTTTAGTATATGTGAGACATACTTTAAGCACGAGAAGTAAAAGTACCTGTGATGACTTTTCTGCACTTAAATCACATTTTTAACAAACTAAAGTAAAGCACTGTTTGACCTGAACAGTGTGCAGAACATCCACCAACACGGTGCAGCTGGAACGTACAAATGGTTCCCATTTGGTGAAAATATAAAAATGTGTACAAACAAAACAAGTACTAATATCACACTGCAGTACTTGGTGCATAAACACATCTCCAGCTGCTGTTCACAGGTGTATACATAGGACAATAGATTTCCCTCCTGGCGCTGGAGCTGAGTGAGCTCCACAGGCGCCGCTGCAGGTCGAGCATACAGTAGACTGTACTGATACAAAACCACTGATTTCCACTAAATGCAAATGTTTCTTCATTTAAACAAGGCAGCAGTGACGAGCTGTTAGACACGCTGTTGCTGCTGTTGAGCAAACGAACATTGTCTAAACTAAGTGTGGCGATGATCATTTCTCACACAATAGAGGAAATGAATCCTGTTTGTTACAATGCCTGACAACATTTGGAGAGCTAAGCGAACTACTTTAACAACTCTGCTATGGATGCAGAAAAAAAGTCAAATCCTGAAGCAGATTCTGAGTCATGTGCATTTATAAAAGGTTCACTCTCTTCCTCAAATAGCAAGGTCATCACTTATGTTAATCCGGTGTTTGTTGTTTGACTAAACCCTTTAGTGTCTCTTGATCTTCTGGTGCATTGTGGGTGTCTTTCACCCTGCAATCCGTGACATCCACAGCAGGTTTCTACAGTTCAAACACACTGACAGCAGCGATACATCATGTCTTGTGGATATGATGATAAATGTCTCGGTGGCTTTAAAATAGGAAAATCCTCCTGATGCTCAACCCTGAATATCAGATGTTATGGCTGCTGTATCTGTCTGTGTGCACTCATGAGACACATTTAGCGGCTAAATTTAGGTGTTAAATCCTCCTTTTCTTTTGCTCTCTCATCTCTCCACCCCCACTCCTCTTTTTATCTCATTCCTTTGGTCTTTCTCTCTCTCTCTCTCTCTCTCTCTCTCTCTCTCTCTCTCTCTCTCCCCCTCTCTGGGTGATACTACAGTCATGTGTGGGTGGATGCTTCATTCCTTCTTCTGCCTTCCTCCTGCACTAGAACCTTCTAACCTGCTATCACTGACTGCAGCTCCACATGTCATTTATCCTGCTGCTGCTGCTGCTGCTGCTGCTTTGTTTGGTCTTAATTTCCTTTTTGATGTGTGTGAAGCACATTTGCAATGCAAAGTGTTGATTGCTAGTCAGGATTGATTGATGAAGCACTTATGGAAAACAAATTGAAAACACAGCATACAATGTACCAGTATAACAGTAGTAACATGCACTTATAAATTATAGGTTTTATTGTATGTTTGTGTATAATGATTTAACGATGTATTTAGTTATTAGTTTTCTAGCAGTTTCTGCTGAGCTGACATTGTTTCATACTGAAGTTTGTCACGTTTGTCATTTAGCAAACGTTGACAGATGTATTGTTATATGTACGTTTTCTGCTCATTTGAGTTGGTAAATTAGTGTCTGCGATCAGTTTAGTGCTGCCAAGCTCGCCATGATACTAACTGCATTAGCTGTCTGAAGCTGTTATGTAGCTAATAAGTCATATTAGCTGTCCGAAGATAATATGTTGCTAATACAGCATTCTCGACCACATGAGGAACACTGTTGGGTTGCATGTGTAATATGTTAAAGATGTTATTGTTTTCGTGGACTATTTTAATATTTGCGAATGTTATTGCTGTGTTGTGCCTTCTGTGGTGACTTAATGTTGTTTTTGATAAAGACGATACTACTACTACTATTATCTACTACAACTAATGATAAAAAATAATACTATATTTACTTGCTGCTTGCTAAGAATATTATGTAATTAATGTATTTGTTCATTTTTATTTATTTTTTTAAAAGACGTGGCAATCGGTGCAAGCAAGATGTCCTTGTCAGTAGTGGTCAGTGCTTTGTGTTTTCTGTGTTAAGGCAGGAGGACTGTGATGTCGTTATCAGCAGAGTAAACCTTTTCTAGTGCAGGTTGGGTAAACAGAGCGCGTGGCTGCCACAGGAGGAGGCTGTTTGCATTGTATTAACCAGGACTGAGATCTTTCCTGAACCTCAACCAAGACGCATTTGTGTTTAAACCAGAAGCACACCTGAACCGTACTGGTGTCAGATCAGGAACCGGTTGTGTATATGGGTTTTGGAAGGCATCAGGATCAGAAAATGCTTACATTGTGTCAGAAGACAGAACTTGCTTCATCATGTAGTTTGGTCGACTTGTCGGCCACAGAGGGTCTGCCGTTGCTGACCCTTCACCCCAGAGAGATTTTAGTTTCTAAAAATCAGCTTGTGTCCGTAAAGAAGTCTGAATCTCCTCACCAGGTTTGATCACTCCATTTGAGAAATGTGTCTTGCGTCCCGCTAACAGCTCTGCACCCTCCCAGTATCAGCGCACATCAGCATATAACTCCCCATTTTCGGTCACAGGTTAAAAACTCATCTCCCCACTGATTCGCGTTTCCCCATCTCCTCCACTCGCTGCAAATGATCTGACAAAATTCCATCTACCTCCCTGCTTTACTTCTTTTCTGTGCATTTTGCGCTGCATCTCATTTCGGTGAATGTAGAAAGTGAAGCTCATTTCAGTTTTGCACTCCATTTAAGTCAGAAGCCATACTGCGAGAGGATCAGAAAGATGCCTGAAATGTAACGACGCTGTGCTGTTTGCAGTGTGAAATCCTCTCTGAACACAGTCCATTCCAGCTTCCTGACCTGTCTAGCGATTATTACAGCCGTTTGCTTCAGCTTGTGTCATATTAGTTATCCTGCTGTACATAAATCAGTATTATTACCCGCCAAGCTCTTGACCCTGCAGCAACCCTTAGCACACTGAGGGTTCGCCCAGAGAAAGTCGTGTCTTCTACACCTCTGCAGAGCTTCATTTGATAAAGCTTGATTTCTCTACTTTTGATTAAAGGAGTTCATTCCAGATGAGCAGTATCTGGAACAGTTTCCCAGCCTTTGGAGAACAGTGTCTCAGTCATGATCCTCAGGAAAGTCAACAGCAATAAAACAACCCCAAAGGACAAGGGTTTAGTACGAGTGCAAAGACAAATGCTGACATCTATACGGCCATCCTCACTGCAGGAATTCCTGAAGGGGCACTTTGAGATACCATGAGGTGAAATACCTCGTCAGTATGGGGCTGAGGTGGGAAACTGCTGCAGAGTGCATCCATCATGAGTCCGTTCTTCAGAGTCCATCAAGCTTATCCAGACTGATGTGTTTGTGACACAAATTTATAATCTCACAGGAAAGCAGTTTGCCAACTCTGTCTTAAAAACAGCTCTTGAGTCTGTGTGGCTTTTGTTGACAAAGTCTGAATTGCTTGAATTTAGCAGAGTCGTGCAGCAAAGATGGAGGTTGCTGGGTGAAAAACTCCAACACGTTTTTTTGAGCCAAAAGTTGTTACAGGACATTTCTAAACTGAAATGCTGTCAGAAATGAATAATTTACGAGCATTGACTGTGAAATGAATGATTCACGGTGTCAGCCAGCGACCGCAGAGCAGGTGGGAACAAAGCGTCTTGACAGTACTGACCTTTGAGGAAACAGATTGACTCAGACTGACAGATGGAGAAAGAGCGCAAACAGTCACTGCTTCATCAAGCTTCCAGCACCACCCATTTCACACAGATGCTAATGATTGTCGAATGTGGGCACTAGCGAGCTCTGTGTCTCTACACTCTTGTAATGGATCCCTTAAGACAAGCTCATGCATGCAGCTCTGTATGTCAACATCCAGTCCAAACAGAACATTGACTCTGGATCATTCTGCGAATCCTGAGTTGTTTCAAATTATTTCTTTAATCTAATTGTGTTGCCACGATATTTCCACATGCACAAGATAGAAAAATGGCAATCACAGAAAAAAGAAGTAAATCGTAAACACATAACATTATAATAACATTAATATTGGTTTAATCAGATAAATATCCTATCAAGTAAGAACCTAATCTGAAAGTACCTCTGCTATTTTATTTATTCTTTATTTAACTCCACTGTGGCTGCACTGGAAATGTCTCAGTGTGATGTTATATAACCAACATCACCAGCAGCTTTAACTCTGCAGAATGTTGTTGGTTTCTCCTTTGATTAAACCATTTCCGTAAACTCTTAGCTGTCTGATGGAACGGCCACTCATCTGGATGGGCTCTTGATGGGGCTGATACACACTGTGGAGGCTGAGCTGTGATTGCGGGCAGCTCGCAGGGAGAAAGAGCAGCTATCTGCTTATAACAAGTACAGCCAACTCAGCAGGCTCTGACAACAAAATTGGCAATTTGCTTCCACTCTGAAATGTCTGGGTCAAGAGGTCGATTGGCTGGCAGACACCCATGATAGAATCAAGATCACCACGCCATGCAACACTGCCCCAACACTGCCCAGTGACTCCTGCAGGCATGAGAATTAACAGCCAGGCCACATTTGATCGATACCTGGGAGCGTCATATTTAGGCAGTAGATCTGATGCCTGGAACTCACTGCTTTAATAACACCTTTAGGGTGCTTTTAAAAGCGTGTTTCATGAGAGAACACATTATTTGTTGTGCACAGTTTGGGAGATCTGCCATCTGCTTTCCTTAATAGAGTCTGACCTCTCTCTTTTGATCTGTCAGCAAAAATTGGCAATTTGCTTCTCGTCTGAAACGTCTGAGTGGAGAGGTCGGTTCATTTCACCTCCTGTGCAGGATCTGATGGAGCTGCGCCATGCACGACTACATGCAGTGGCTGAGAGGGGAAGTGCTGCTGTGGATTAGACCTGGAGGAAACAGAGATGTCTTGATGTTTACTCAATACGATGCCTGTTGCAGAATTTGCAACAGTACCTTTATTGATTGATGATGCTTTCCAGAAAAACTCATATGAGAGTCCCATTAATGCTCATGTGGTTAAAAGTTATGGTTTGGGTGTCGATGATCAGATGATGTCGGGCCACGTTCCAGTCTGGGCCGGTGGGTGTGAAGAGTCGAGAGGTGAAATCGTACATTGTGTCTAATGTCTGATGTAATATCATAACTCAGTTGGTCCAGGTTTCAGTGCTTCGTCACAGCTTCAGTTCAGCCTCCTGGTCTCTCTGCAGGGTTTGCAGTCCTTGGTGTGGATGTGTTCCTGTCAGATTTGGGGTTTGTCTGGCTCTTTCTCCTCCTCCTGTCAGTCATCTTGACGAGCTGTCCACTCTGAGTTTGAGCTACCTGACACTCAGAAATACTGATGAGTCAGATGGTTTAGACATGACCATGCAGAGTCAGGGGCTGATGCTGTACCACGTATATCTTTATTTATCATTTTGGTGTCAAATTAGTGATATGTTTTTGTTATTCTTCTGCACACAATCAAGCATTTACAGCAGATTCTTGACATGTAAGCCTGAAACAGCAGGCGGAAGACAGCAGTAGCTGCAGCACTGTAATGACAAGAAGACTGGAGAAATGTGAATGTTTTTACAGTCACTCTGACAGGAAGAGAAAGAGCATGAGACAGTGATGAAGAGGACAAAAGAGCCAGGTAGAGACAGTCTCCTGTTGTCCTGCTTAACCCTCCTGTTCATTCTCTATCTCCCTCTTACAGACGTACATTAATGCCACACGCAGGTTTGAGAGCAGAAACCAGCACAGACTCGCCTATAGGCATGAAAAAATCACACCCAAAAACACACATACACACAGCCACACACACACGGTGTAATGTTGAAACAGAGAGTGCATAAAGACTGAGGCAGAGATCAGCAGGAGAGCAGAGGAGAAGGCAGGCGCTCCATCTGAAACGTCTACTTTCTGCTCAAACCTTGATCTACCGGGGGGGAGGAACAGCGTCAAAGAGCGCTCTGCCATCGGTGAGCAGAGGAAAATAAAATCAGAAAAAGCCTCCCGCTCTCTTTCTCGCCGTCTCCTTCTCCTTGATGCTATTTGGAGCATGAGGAACATCATGTGTTCTGTTAGAGCCTTTACATCTGTTTGTGCTGTCATTGGCAAGGAAGCTTCCCGCATCACTCTCAACGTCCCTTTTTTTAAGCCTGGATTTATTTATTTCTTATTTATGAAAGTTGCACTATCACTGTACAGTTTTTGGTTGGGGTTTGGTGACAGTTTTGCAACTTTTGTGAAAGTTGGTGAGACAAGGTGAGGATGTTTATGCCAAGAAGCTCCTCGGTTTAAGTGTCAATTAAGAAAAAGATAATAAACGTGGTCTGTGTTGACTAATCTACGACCGCTGACCTGCAGTGATCTCGCACACGAGAGAAGAATTCACATTTTCCCAGTAGGTAAACAGATTTTTCAAGCATAAGTTGAAAGTTATTTTTGAGTTGTGTGTAAATTTTTTATGAGCTGAAAAATCAATGCATGGAGCTCCTGAAAGCTGCGGAATGACTTTGCGGAGGACATGCAGAGTCTCCGTTTGTAGTGGGAATAAGAGAACGAATGTGTAAAAGGTTCTTATTAACGTCTGTGATTTGTGATTACTTCAGTATTCAACTGGTCGTGTAACCAGTGACCACTTTTATATCAATTAGCTCCTCAATGAATTTATGTTTTGTTTCAGAAGCCTTTGAAAAGTTCTTTTTTGAGTTGGTAGCGGTGTGTAACGTGTCAAACAAATGGCCAACAGTTTGGTAGAGTTGCGACATTCTTAAAGCTCATAAGTGATTTAGGATGTGAAGAATTTAGAAAAGAAAAAGTCCCAAAAGTTTTCTATATATACACGTCTTTTGTTTGGAGCTGGAGCTGGTAAACTAACTGTCAGTCAGTGATCAAAGTGAGCCAATATGAATAAGTACTGCAGCATGAATTCCTAATGAGCGCTCTGACTTTATACTGTAAGTTACAGATTTCGAGCAGCACACTAAAGAATACATGAAAAGGTGGTTGAAATGACTGCAGGGGGTTTCTTCTCGAACACGCGCCTCCATGTGTCACTGCGTGTTTTGTCCCTCAGTGTTCCTGCGATGTGTCCGCCGTCTTCGTCTCAGGTCGCGTCAACAAAATGCCAGCAGAGGTTACTTCCTGCCAGCTCGTTCCAGCTGCTATCGTGATATTCTGAGGCTAATTTCTCCTCTGTCCTAGTTTTCAGAGTCTATGAATCACAGGCACCACTTTTACAAAATGATGCTGGTATCAGTTCATGGTGTTTGAAGATGCACATGCAGTCGTCCTCACAGCAGTTTAACTCATTTATGTCACAAACGTATTCAAAGTAAAATCAAACAAGCTTCTTTAAAGATGCCTTCACTCAGTGAATAATTAATATCTATTTTTCTTCTCATGTTTCTGTCAGTTTCTGGCCTGTTCTTATTGCACTGTGCACACGTTACTGCTTACTTTCACCTTTAGCCTGGCGAGGTTGTGCCACCATGTCTTTCCTCTAATAGAAATGGTGTCACCTGCCGCTTCTTTTCACCAGTAACACTTAAACAGTGGTTGCATTTTTCTTTCTTTCGTCTCTGACTGTGGCAACAAAAGCTTCTTAGACACGAGGCTGCAGGTCCATCCTCAACCATATCAGTCCTGTATCGCTTCCTTAGTAAAGTGAAAACTGCCTTCAGAAGAACATTGTTGCTGAGAGGGATTCAATAAAAGAGCATAAACTGAGGTAAAATGAGAAGTTCAATACAAAGTGAAATATGAGCATCAGCGTTGAAAAATGAGTGGATGAAACGTCTCAGCGATGATGGATCTCCTGACACTAGTCTGTGTTTTCAACTCAGAGCGTTTACATTCTGTTTGACATCCTTTGCTATGAAGTTTTTCACTTAACAGACTATTTTGTCAAATGAAAAGAGCTCCAGGCTGTAAATTGAATTGTTGCTTGAAGTACATCATTATCACCGTTAAAATGTGGGTCTAAACGTGTTTCATTATTTTGCCACCAAACGATTTGAATCGCTGACAGCCCTTTAAAAGAACCATTATTTGGTTAAATCTACTACTGTTCATTATTGTGCCGAACAGATGTCACAAAAAGTTTTACACTCAGCACTCAAACAAAGAAAGATAAAAAAGGAGAGAATGGAAGGAGTGAAGGGGAGGAGAGCGGAGTAGTGGGCAGAGGAAGATAAGAATATTTGTAGATAGGAGGAGCAGGAGCGTGGGAGGGGAGAGGCAGAAAGAAAAGCTCTGTCCTTCCCGCCCTTCATCTTTTTCCTCCATCATGATTTGAATGGAAAGCGGTTGGCACAAGATTGTTGCATGGATTCATTCTCCATACAAATTATGAAAGTTAAGAGAAAAATTATGCTGAAATGGTAGATGGATGGCTCACCATGTGTGCTGTCAAATTTAGGGAAATTGCCCTCCAGCAGTTCTTCTCATGTGGAAGCCTGCTGTTACAGACTGAGTGTCCACTGGGAGTCTCTCTTTGATTTCTTTATCTGCTTGTTTTTTAGTGGAAAGGACACAGCTAAACTGAGCGCTCAATGCAAACTCTTCAAATGTGCTTTCAATGGCGCTAAAGTGGCCACAGTCGCCTCAGCTGGCATGTCCTGCATCCCATGAAAATTAGAAAGTGTGATAGTCCCACTTTTTACACAGCACTTCTTTTGAACCTGACTTTAGGAAGATCAGTACACAAACTTTGGTCTGTGGTGCTGCTCGTGCATGCTGATGGACTGTGCACAGTATAATGCCGTCATGCTGTTTGTCCATTAGTCAGTCAGTGTTTTTAGTACGTCTACATGTTGCTCTGGTCGTTCTATTCATTATAACAACACTGTATAAGCAGCAGGTGGTCGAGCCACCATCGTTCAAATGTGTGTGTGTGTGTGAATGCGTGAATGCAGACTTGTGTTGTCTTAATAAACTGCCACACATTAGCTAGAAGGCAATGCAAAGTAGAGCTGATGAAACGGCTAGCCTAGCCTTCGCTGCTGCTGCTGTACCCTGTCAGCCATGATGGGCGCTGCCTCCAAAGGTGTGTCGAACATGTGCACCAGAGCGGCTACAGCTGTTTTGTGTCTTTGTAGTTTTTGTTGATGAGATGCTAATGCTAATGCTAGTGCTAGTGCTAGTGCTAGTGCTGGCAGTCCTCAGTGACTAAAATGAGAGCGTCTCTCCACTAGGCTGGTGGTCCAGTCTACGCTGGGCTATATATAGCACGGCCGCATCGTTTGCTTTGATGCTTTCAGCTTTGTAGTGTGATTGGCTGTTGATTAGAGGATTTGGGCTGACGGCTTGTAAACTAATTTGAAACATGAAGTGCTTTAGGATGGGAAAAGAAGTCTGATACTTTGATTTCCAGCTTTCAGATAAGAATATAAATGAACCAGCAGTTTGTTTAAAGCTGCTGTTGCATGACGCCGTTGCAGAGAGGCCGTTTCATACTGTGAGCTGATGGCCTCTCACCTCAAACACGTGAGTGTGACCTGCACACAGCGTAACCATGAAACCAACGCTATCAGTAAACAGGTGCAAAGTCTCAAAACAGGCTTCAGAAGATTCAGAATCCTGCATTTTTATCGCCTGATTTTTGTTTAAGGTATCATAAACAAATATTCCATATTGACAATGAGAATCTGGATGTTTCGTCTTTCTGTGCTTTTATTGCAAACCTTGTCTGCATGCCAAATTTCAGCGGGGACAACACATTTGGATACAGAGGCCATACAGCGAGGATGGCTGCAGTCCCTCAGCTCTGCTCATACTCAGCTCAGTTTGGAGGGAAACAGTCACGCACGCAGTGGGAAAGTTAAAACAGAAATCATACTGGTGTTATTGTGCACTGCCCGCTGTGAGAACAACACAGCAGCTGCTGTCTTCGTTCTGTGGCATAAAAGGCCCGCGGAGTGTGCTGATCTGTTGCATTGTGGGATTGAAGCAGCAGTGGGTGCTGTTGCTTTCTGTTGCATCAGATGTTTAAAGAGAGAAATGTTTGGAGAAGAGGGGAGATAGGGGTGGGTAGGAGAGGAAGAGGATGGAGACAGAACTGGGATGTATGATGGCAAGGGAGAGAACGGGGAGCAAAGGAGGTGATTTTGGAGGAAAAAGAGGAAAGAAGGGATGAGGGGAAGGAAGAGGGACAGACTAATAGAGGCAAAGAAGGAGGGAAAGAATAGGGATCAGGGAGAGGAAAATGGACGTCAGGTGAAGGAGGAGGAAGAGAGAATAATGGGGATTGGGACAAAAAAAGCAATAAAATTAAGGAGCATAAGCACAGGAGGGGGGGGGGGGGTCATTGTATGTGCTCCTGGCTTTGAGTCGTAGAAGTCTGAATGCACTGAAGTAGAAGGGTTTTCTTTCCACCTGAACATTTTTTTTTTTTGCAAATAGATGCTTGCAGATGATTATTTCTGGGACTTATTAGCTGGAAAATGAAATGGGACCACAGCATGAAGCCTTACCCTCGTCCAAGTTCATTAAAAACTGAGAACAGTACCACAGAAAATCTTTTCTCTGTTGGTATCTAGGCATCCTCCAAAAAAGGCAATTCACTATATATTTATCTATGTAAATATCTATATTTATATTCAGGAAATCTGCATTTTGCCTATCTATATTCATATTTAAGATATTTATACCCATATTCTGCCTATTGAGACAATTTTCTATATTTCTCACTTTGAATTGTGTGTGATATCCCAATTAGCACTGACTTCCTCGATTTAACATGATGGAACTGTAAATAACTCACATTTCGGCTTTTTCAGCGTTTCATTGGCTATTCAAAGTGTCAGTCATCTCCAAAAATGGTTTCGATTGGCTCAATCTTTACACAGAGGAAGAGAAGAAGTTCTTCTGTTCAACTCAGACTGTTATTGCTTCTGTGGTTGCGAGGCTTCATCTGTCAGATCGTGATTGGTCAAGAGAGAGAAATCATTATGTGAGACAAGACGGTGGAAGACGAGCACATCGCCTAATCTGAGAGGAGAAATTGGATTATTATCACACTTTGGACTTAATATTTTTACTGCCGTGTTATCGATGGTAACGTGTTGTTGACATCGTCATCGTTACTGTCCCCGGTGACGTTACCGCAGAGTCTCTATTCTTTCAGTAAAAATACACGTCGTCACACTTAATTTCTTAATTTCCGGCGTGGGATCAGTAAAGTCATATCTTGTCTTATCTCTGGTATTCAGTTGGCAGCCCCCCCTTACTTAAAACATCTTCCCACGTGAAGACGAGGCAGGAGAACAGATAGTGTCAGAAGAAGAAGAAGAAGAAGAAGAAGAAGAAGAAGAAGAAGAAGAAGAAGAGAGAAAAGTAGATAAAGAGATGAAGAAAACAGCAGGAAATATTGTTTAAAATAAGCAAAACAAGAATAAATATCTACTCTCAAAGAGGAGAAAGGAGTTATGTTAAAAGTAGTTCAGCCAGACTGAAAAAAAAGAAAGTGTGGATACAAAGAGAAGATGACATTGACAAAGCAGTTTTGTTCTTGTCAGTGGTGATAAAACAGCTTTATACCTCTGGAAATTCTAGTTTGAAGCATTAAGTTACTCAGAACACAACATTTCAGTGAGTTATAATATCTTTATTGATTTATTGATTCCACAGTGGGGAAACTAAACCGATACAGCCAGCAAGTATTAAAAAAAAAAAAAAAAAAAAACGGCAAAAACAGTGGCACAGAAGGGTCGAGATCAAGAGTTTACAGGAGCCAGAAGAAAGAATCAACTATGTATATGAACATTATGTACAGATTATAAAAATACTACTGCCAGTATTTGTATGAGAAAACTACCAATGCTATAGAAATACTGTTGCATAAAAAGAACGTTGAATTGCAATTGAGTTAACTTACTAAGACCAAAGATAGAGACAGAAAGTATCTGTCCGTCCAGATCTTTTTCTATCCATCGTGTTTCC
Organism: Chaetodon auriga; assembly: GCF_051107435.1. Lineage (NCBI taxonomy): Eukaryota > Metazoa > Chordata > Actinopteri > Chaetodontiformes > Chaetodontidae > Chaetodon > Chaetodon auriga. The sequence continues at coordinate 27,817,052 of NC_135075.1, forward strand.
ATAAAGCTCACTAATATTTGCTTGCCTGCGTGTCTGTTTTGGTCACGTTGTCTCAGTGTTTGTGCAACAGTGTGACTCACATACGAGTTCGTGTTGTGTTTGTCCTTCTCTGTTTGCTGTGCTTTATTCTGCCTGCGTGAATCTAATTCTGCAGCTTTGTTGTGAGGTGTTGGAGACTGTCGGTTTGCCCACAGTGTTTGGCGTGATCGCATCTTCCATTATTTTGTTTGGTATTTAAAGCCCCCATGTTTAGAATTTCAATGTTATTGAAGCATCTTTCAAAGTATTCTCATGGCATAAGTTTGCTGTATTAAAGCTTCCTGCTGAGGTTTTTGTTTCTGGGAGCTGCAAAAGTGAGAGAATATCAACTTAACCCTTAAACATATTAAAACCTTGACATGTTTATTTACTAATAACAACCCATGGACGTGTACTCATTGTAGACTTTAATCTGAGGTGATTATTTTTTTTTCATCTTCCAAAATTTCATAATACTTTATGGCATGAAAATACTGCAGTAAAAGTCTACTACAGGACTGCGTTAGGCATTTTAACAGTTGCACACATTATTGAACTCGATACACTTCATAAAAAAGTATCAAAATTGATGCCAGAGATCATTTTTCATGTTCCACACATTCTTCTCTCTACATGAGCGTTAGATTCGAGTGTGCTATGCTAACAGCGGCTAACGTAGCCTCAGGCAGAGATGATCTGACTTCTTTCAAACTCAACACCCTCAGATTGATGTCGTTATCAAACTTGTCGTCCTCGGCCCCGACCGACTCTAGTGACATCACTTGAGGCACCGCAAACAAATTCATGTAACTTTTTTCACAAATGCAGTGGTGCTCCACAACATCTGTAACATCTGTACAATCGGTGCGTTTCCCATGTAAGACAGATTGTGGCGCGCTGAAACTGTCCTTTAGTGGAAGAACTCCCAATCACCAGTCTGGACCTAACGGATGTTGTGTTTACCTGACCTCTAGTGGCCGTGTGATGTATGACACTCACCTGTCTGAAGCAGAAGTTTCTTGACAGAGAGAAGGTCAGTGGATTCCTTGTGG